>NC_091461.1:85320296-85620296 GCF_027789765.1 Dendropsophus ebraccatus | reverse complement strand
AAAATGACCAGCTAATCTTTTTCTGCCCTCCGTGTTTCTTTGCCTTCTGTGTTTGAGCAGCTTAAAGTTTTTTATTTTTTTAATGTCATGACTGTGTGAGGTCTTGTTTTAATGTGGCAGAAATTATACTTTTGTTCGGTGTACAAATACATCATCATGTAATATATATATATATATATATATATATATATATATATATATATGAATGATTTGTGCTGAATAATGATCTTTTGCACCATTAGTTGCAGATTTTTTCGTCAGCATTAATAGAATGAGTAGTCATGATGTGAATCATAGTCTGGCCAAGTACTTTTAATGTGACCAAACATTCCATGTTTATACAAGGCTCTATCTGTCATTCTAATAATAAAAACATACAGAATAATTATTAGAACAAGGAAAAATATTTGTGTCTACTGTCAACTTTAATTAAGTATATGTTATTGCTTTATCAGATATTACGCTTTCAGATGCATTATAGTCCTGGATTATAGGCTGAATGCCTGAATCTTTGGGGCTTCTGATGAACAGGATTTGGCTCATAATAAAATATGATGATTAAGGTTTGGTTCAGTGGAATCTGAAGCTGCTAATTTATCTAGATTATATCTAATATCACAATAATTCTAAAGCTATCTTCACACAATGTTTTTTAATCTCTGTTTAAAATAACGTCCATCATTTCGGGCACGGGCATTCGTACATTATTCTTGTTTAGGTGGACTGATTGACTGATTGAATTAGGCATGTACAATATAAGGCATCTAAAGAATGGGTGTTAAAATAACGGTGTGTGAATATGGTGGGCGGCATTGCACAGACTTCAGTGCAATGCCGCCCCTGCAGTTAAGAATGGACGCTCGTCATTTTATACACTGTGCATTAGATATCCGTCATTCCATTGTCTTCAATGCATTGCTGTAAAGTCAGTTTCATTGTGGCAATAAAGGACTTCTTTTTTTGACATTGTGTGAACATAGCCATACACTGGTGTATACTGCCTGTAGCAACCAATTACAGCTGAGGTTTCAGCTCTGGTGAAACGATAGAGAAGCTGTGATTGGTTGCTGTGGGCCGTTTATATTTTACACCCTTTGATAAATCTGGGCCTGTTTCTTTACCTGGATTTCAGAAAGTCATAGCAAAAACACAGCAGAATTGAGATGCAATTATATAACGAGAACTTGGTCTAATCTTTTTGAGCAATAGCCACAAATTCTCCTGTTTTTGGTTGATGTTTTCTATTGAAGACAGGTTATACAGAGCTATGTCAATCAGAGTTATGCCGCCAGGTAATAAAATTGCCTAGGAATACAGCCAATCAAAAGAAACTGAATTCTGCTTTATTTAACCACTTGTCGTTAATACAATAAGAAGCTATTAAATAAAATAAAGCAAACGGACCACCTCACACTCCATCTCTCCGTTCTGCATGAAGTCATTGGAAGTTATGCTGACACTGCAGATGCTGTAGTCTTGCACTTCTGGGAACAAGATTTTTCCGTGGGAAAACACAGAATTGCTAGAATTGTATTGTTAAGGTCAGATTTACTTAATATTTTTATTCACTTTCTTCATCCACTTTTATTTTGTTGACTAGTGATTTAACCCTTAAGGACGGGGCCAATTTTCATTTTTGCGTTTTCGGTTTTTCCTCCTTGTGTTTAAAAGGCCATAGCACTTGCATTTTTCCACCTAGAAACCCACATGAGCCCTTATTTTTTGCGTCACTAATTGTACTTTGCAATGACAGGCTGAATTTTTTCATAGAGTACACTGCGAAACCAGAAAAAAATTCAAAGTGTGATGAAATTGAACAAAAAAACTGCATTTCTTTTATTTGGGGGGACTGTGTTTTTACGCCATTCGCCCTGGTTGAAAACTGACTTGTTATCCATGTTCCTCAAGTCGTTACGATTACTATGATATATAACATGTATAACTTTTCTTGTATCTGATGACCTGTAAAAAATTCAAACCATTGTTAACAAATATATGTTCCTTAAAATAGCTCTATTCCCAGGCTTATAGCGCTTTTATCCATTGGTCTGTGGGGCTGTATGAGGTGTCATTTTTTGCGCCATGATGTTTATTTTCTATCGGTACCTTGATTGCGCATATACGACTTTTTGATCGCTTTTTATTACATTTTTTCTGGATTTGATGCAACCAAAAATGCACAATTTTGCACTTTGGGATTTTTTGGGCGCTGACGCCGTTTACCATGCGAGATCAGGAATGTGATTAATTAATAGTTCTGGTGATTACGCACGCGGCAATACCAAACATGTTTATTTATTTATTTACTTTTATTTAAAACCTGGGAAAAGGGGGGTGATTCAGACTTTTATTAGGGGAGGGGGTTTTCTACTTATAACAATACTTTTTTTTTTTTACACATATACTAGAAGCCCCCCCTGGGGAACTTCTAGTATATACACTTTGATCTCTCATTGAGATCTTTGCTGTATAGTTATACAGCAAAGATCAATGAGATCGGCATTCGTTTGCTTTCGGCTGCTGCAGCCGAAAACAAACGAGTGCCGAGCCGGGGGCGGCGCCATCTTGGAGAGGTCCCCGGCCGGCAGCAGGTACTGAGATCGCTCCTCACCCACTAGACACCAGGGAAGTGCTGCGTCCGGTAATCGGATGCAGCTGTCATGTTTGACAGCTGCATCTGATTACTGTATTAGCGGACACGGCGATTGGACCGTGCCCGCTAATACCCGCGGTCCCGGGCTACAAGGGCACCCGGAACCGCGGCGTACATAGCGGGGTCATCGCGCAGCCCCGCTTTGAACACCTCTTACGGGCGCATGAAGTATCGGTACGTCATGCGTCCTTAAGATAACTAATCTATTTTCACATTGTTGTATTTTTATCCACATTATAGTATAGTATTATTTATTGTTTGCATTTTGTCTATCCACAAGGGCCCTGTGGTGACATTTTGTTTTTAACTATATAAAGTATGATTTATATCTTATTCTGAACTTTATGTATGACTTATTCTACTTTTTCTACTCTATAATAGAACCTTGAGGATTGGTTATTTTATATTTTTTCACTGATTTAAAAGATAGTTAAAGAGGATGGGCCACTTTCTACTATATGAAAGAAAAGTACTCGCATGCTCCAAGCATTACTGTCATTTAAGTAAACTTATGATATATCATCATTTATGGAGTCCTCTCCATCCTGTCCATATACAAAAAGAGGAAGACACAGCACATGCACATATCCAGTGGCAACTGTATATAAACAAGGAAAAGGGTCAGCGAGTGATATCTGCAAGATAATTGAGAACCGGTAAATGTTTAAAAGTTGCGAATACCCCTTTAGGGTTTAGGGGATTTTGTGGCCATCATTGCCTACAGCCATTAAAATCTTTATGATCATGATCATAATAGATGGTCGGCATTTGCAAATAACCAACATCTTTTTGACGGCCATCAGCAATGACGGCTTTAAAATCTCATTGTGTGAACTTAAAGAGTCATAAAGAGATCAGATGGTCAATCCAATGATGTGACAAACACAAGATTGTGATTAGCAGCAGCAGTGACTGGTCCCATATTGAGGACTACTAGGAAGTACAGACAGGCAAGGGACCAAGGGCGCACTGAACAGAAGTGTCAGGGGATTGTAAGGTAAGTATAACTAATTTTTTTTATTGCCACACAGTTACTTTAAAGGGGATGTCCAGCCATAATGTTTTTCTTTCAAATCAACTGGTGTCAGAAAGTTATATAGATTTGTAATTTACTACTATTAAAAAATCTCCAGTCTTCCCATACTTATTAGCTGCTGTATGTCCTGCAGGAAGTGTTGTTTTATTTTCAGTCTGACACAGTGCTCTCTGCTGACATCTCTTGGCGAGACAGGAACTGTGCAGAGCAGGAGAAGTTTTCTATGGGGATTCATAAAAAGCCAAAACAGAGTTCCTTTCTTGTCCAGAGATGTCAGCAGAGAGCACTGTGTCAGACTGAAAATAAAACATTTCTGCAGGACATACAGCAGCTAATAAGTATGGGAAGACTGGAGATTTTTAATAGAAGCAAATTACAAATCTATATAACTTTCTGATATCAGTTGATTTGAAGATTTTCGCTGGACATTGCCTTTAACAAGTGTCTAATATGTCCAAGGAGGAGGGGGGAATACATTTTTATAGGCACTATGGTAGTTATATAGTGGGCAGTATGTGTATGTGTAAGATGCCTAGGAAGGACATTATTACTGTGCTTGTGCAAAGTTTGACATCATTTGCTTCACTTCCCTTCATTTCAGCATATTTAGGCTAAGTTCACACACCATCAAAATGACATTCAAAATGAAAGTGATAGAAACACCATGGTAATGGAACTGGCACAACAGGGGGAGCATGCAGTACATGGATTAAAAGGACTTTTGAATGAGTGGGGGCAATATTTAAGACCAGCCTGTGCTGCAGGACTAAGTAAGAGCTGTGCTCAGAACTAATCAAACTATTAGAGACAGGTCAGGGGCCACAAAGCTACTCCTGCAACACCTCCGGGCATTACTCCTGCAACACCTCCGGGCATTACTCCTGCAACACCTCCGGGCATTACTCCTGCAACACCTCCTGGCATTACTCCTGCAACACCTCCTGGCATTACTCCTGCAACACCTCCTGGCATTACTCCTGCAACACCTCCTGGCATTACTCCTCCACCACCTCCTGGCATTACTCCTGCAACACCTCCTGGCATTACTCCTCCAACACCTCCTGGCATTACTCCTGCAACACCTCCTGGCATTACTCCTCCAACACCTCCTGGTTATACTCCTGCAAAACCTCCTGGCTATACTCCTGAACACCTCCTAGTATTACTTTTACAACACCTCCTGGCATTATTGCTACAACATCTCCTGGTATTACTCCTGGAACACTATCTGGTAATACTCCTGAACACCTCTTGGTATTACTCTTACAACATTTACACTCTTACAAACTATTAGTGCCAGGTCAGGGGCCACAAAGCTACTCCTGCAACACCTCCTGGCATCACTCCTGAACACCTCCTGGCATTACTCCTATAACACCTCCTGGTTATACTCCTGGCGTTGCTCCTGCAACTCCCTCCGGCATTACTCCTACAACACCATTTGACATGGCTTCTGCTATACATTAAAGATATGGCACATACTATATGTTGGAATACCTTTTTTATACTGATGTATATCTGCTGTGGGTGAACCACTGTTCTTCATAAATCTTAATAAAACAGGAGGGGGTGGTTCAGATCTAGACCCTTGTCTATTAGCTCAGAGTCATACCAGTGAAAAATCTGATAGTGTGGGAGAAGCCAAGCTTGCTTGAGCGAAGGACAAAAATCTATCATTTAAAAGTATTTGAATGAAAAATAGTTCATTGCATAGTAACGGACGCTGTTAACCCCTTAAGGACAGAGCCTGAAATGGCCTTAAGGACCGGAGCAAATTTTATGAATATGACCAGTGTCACTTTATTCATTAATAACTTTGGGATGCTTTTACCTATCCCGCTGATTCTGAGATTGTTTTCTCATGACATATTGTACTTCACATTTCTGGTAAATTGGAGTCAATACTTATAACAAATCTTTATGAAAAAAACCAAAATAACGTGAAAAAATTGTGAAAAAAAAGCATTTTTCCAACTTTGAAACTTTACTGCTTATACAGAAAATGGTTATACCACATAAATTATATATTAAATAGCATTAGCAACATGTCTACTTTATGATGGCGGCATTTATTAAACTATATTTAATTTTTTTTAGACAATAGAAAGCTTAAAACATAAGCAGCAAATTTCCAAATTTTCAGTAAAATGTCAAAATCAGATATTTTTAGGGACCTGTTCAGGTTAAGGCTATGTTCACACTACGTATATGTCCGGCCGCATATTTTCGCGGCCGGACATATACGTGTTAAACTCCGGCCGGGAATTTACGCAAGTTGCGGCCGGCTACGTACGGACCGCGAACTTACGCCCGTAGTCTACTTACACTTCCCGAGCGCCCTACGTAGCGATCTGACAGCGGTCTTTAACTTGGAAATCTTTGCCTAGCCCCGGACACCCCACAGAACCTTTTGAATCGGCACAAAAAGCTTGCAAAATGAAGATATCACCCCTACGTACGGGACCGCATGTAAAGCTACGGGCGTAAGTTATGGCATTTTCGTCCTCAAACAATGGTCTGGTTCATTTTTTACGGCGCCGCGTGCGATCCGGGCGTAAGTTCGTATGTAGTGTCAACTGTGCAGCCGTACATCGTATACTTTCCATTGTACGCAAACTACATAAGTCTCCGGCCGCTTATTCACGGAACGCGCTACGTCAGGAGACTTACGTAGTGTGAACATAGCCTAAAAGTGTATTTGAGGGGCCTGTATGTTAGAAAGTCCCACAAAGCACCCCATTTCAGAAACTGCACCCCCCAAACTCTGCAAAAGCACATCCAGAAAGTGTTTTAACCCCTTAGGGGAGTCACAGAAATAAGAGTTAAGTGTGTAAGAAATTTGAAAATTTTAATTTTCTGTGCAGAGATTTTATTGTAATCAAATATTTTTCATAATTATAAACCTATTACCAGAGAAATGCACCCCAATATTGATTGCCCCGTTTCTGTAGTTTATAGAAATACCCCATATGTGGCCCTATTGAGCTATTTGACAGAACCACAAGCCTCAGATATAAAGGAGCGCCTAGTGAATTTCAATGGCTCCATTATATTTGGTCATTTCTGACTGTACCACTTCAGGTTGGCAGAGGCTCTGGGGTGCCAAAAACTAAAAAACACCCCTAAAGGGACACCATTTAGAAAACTACACCCCTCAAGGAATGTACCAAGGGGTGCAGTGAGCATTTGGACCCCACAGGTGCTTCACAGATTTTCCGAACAATATGGCATGAAAAAAGAAAAATGTATTTTTTACACAAAAACGTTGTTCGAGCCTTCAATCTTTCATTTTCATAACATGTAGCGCAGTTTCTCCCGAGTACGGAAATACCCCACATGTGGACATAAAGTGCCAAGTGGGAGCAGGACGAGCCTCCAAAGGGAAGGAGCGCCAATTGGCTTTTGGAAGCTGGATTTCACTGGAATTTATTTCAAGGGCCATGTCGCATTTACAGAGCCCTCGTGCTGCCAAGACACTGGAAACCCCCCACAAGTGACCCCATTCTGAAAACTACACCCCTTAAGGAATCTAACAAGGAGTGTAGTGAGCATATGGACCCCACTGGTGATGGGCACAAATGTGGAAAAATGTGGCGTGAAAGTGAAAATTTTCATTTTTTTACTTTCACGGCACAAATGTGCCCATCATCAAGGGGTCAATATCCTCACTACACGCCTTGTTAGATTCCTTGAGGGGTGTAGTTTCCAGAATGGGGTCACTTGTGGGGGGTTTCCAGTGTTTTGGCAGCACGAGGGCTCTGTAAATGCGACATGGTGTTCATCATCCATTCTAGCCAAATCCAACCTCCAAAATCCAAATGGCGCTCCTTCCCTTCAGAGGCTTGCCCTGCACCCACATGGCGCTTTCTGTCCACATGTGGGGTATTTACGGACTCGGGGGAAATTGCTCTACACATTTTGTGTTTTTTTTTTCTCTTTTAACCCCTTGTGAAAATGAAAAATTCAAGGCTAGACAAACATTATAGTGTAAAAAATTTAATATTTCATTTTCACGCCACATTGTTCCACATTTATGCCCGTCACCAGTGGGGTCCATATGCTCACTACATCCCTTGTTACATTCCTTGAGGGGTTTAGTTTACATAATGGGGTCACTTGTGGGGGGTTTCAACTGTCTTGGCAACACAGGGTCCTTTTAAATGCAACATGGCCCCTCGAAATCCATTCCAGCCAAATCCAGCCTCCAAAAACCAAATGATGCTCCTTCCCTTTGAAGGCTTACCCTGCACCCGCATGGCGCTTTATGTCCACATGTGGGGTATTTCCGTACTGGGAAATTGCTGTACGTATTTTGTGTTTTTTTTTTTATCTTTTAGCCCCTTGTGAAAATGAAAAAATCAAGACAAGATCAATGATTTAGAGTAAAAATTTTAAAAAAATTACACTAAATGTTGGTCTAAGAAGTGTAAACAAAAATTATATAGTCCTCTAAGTCACAGCAGCCCTATGTGATATAGTATTGAAACATAATAAAATAACAATAAAAAATGCTGATTTAATTAGAATATATAAAATCACATATAATGATCATGGAAACAATAAAGTACAATAAAAGATACTAGTAAAAATGCCACCGGGCCCTGGCGGGAAAATAAATAAATGAATATTTGGATACCAGCACTGCGGGTTAAGTCTGTAATGGGTGATGTCCGAACAGCAATAGGCAGAGTAGCTATAGATATAATAGGCAGCTATGTGCCACGGAGCTTGCTGTGTACAGTAGTTCAGATGCAGTCACGTAGTTGTGGCAGTTTGTGCTCCCTAAGGTAGCAACCTTGTATCAATCAGCAACAATGATAGCAATCCATAGTCTATAACCAACAGTAGAAAATCACAAACTGTAGATTTTTAGCAGGATTCTTAGTCATAAGCTGCTGCCAAAAACTGCTCTGGAGACATGAGCCTGGTGAGTATCTGTGGTATGTCAGTATACTGGTACTGAAATGGCTAAGATTGCTGGGATCTGTAGTGTGTTTGTCAGCATACCAGTACTGGAATGACTAGGATTGCTGGGATCTGTAGTACTACAGTGCCAGTCCAAGTACATTCTACAGACACATGCTTATTTGTCTAGGGTGGAGGTTGTGTAGTAGTAAAGAAAGCGTCTGGTTTCTGTGACACCTCTCACCCGTCCCGATGGAGATACAGCAGCAGAAGCGATCAGGGCCAGCCTGTGACAATGCGTCCTTGTGTAGTGGCAGGAGCAGTTCACACACTCTGCGCGGCCGCGCTCTGGATGTTCTCACCATCCTCTTTTTGTCAGTTTCTGATGCAGCAATATTCAGGTATAACCAGCAGTTTGTTTGGAGAAAATGGCATATGTTGAATGCGGCCCCAATAGTTAAAATGGTGTACAGGACTTGCTCTTACACATGTGTGGGAGCATAATGTTTAGCCATACGCGTTTCAGAGTGTCAGGTTCACTCCTTCATCAGTGGCACAGTAACTGTTACTGTGCCACTGATAAAGGAGTGAACCTGACTATCTATGGATTGCTATCATTGTTGCTGATTGATACAAGGTTGCTACCTTAGGGAGCACAAACTGCCACAACTACGTGACTGCATCTGAACTACTGTACACAGCAAGCTCCGTGGCACATAGCTGCCTATTATATCTATAGCTACTCTGCCTATTGCTGTTCGGACATCACCCATTACAGACTTAACCCGCAGTGCTGGTATCCAAATATTCATTTATTTATTTTCCCGCCAGGGCCCGGCGGCATTTTTACTAGTATCTTTTATTGTACTTTATTGTTTCCATGATCATTATATGTGATTTTATATATTCTAATTAAATCAGCATTTTATTGTTGTTATTATTATTGTTATTTTATTATGTTTCAATACTATATCACATAGAGCTGCTGTTTCCCCTGAGTACGAAAATACCCCACATGTGGACATAATGTGCCATATGGGCACAGGGCAAGCCACCAAAGGGACAGAGCGCCATTTAGAGGCTGGAATGGAGGATGGAGGCCATGTCACATTTACAAAGCTCCTGTGCTGCCATGACAGTGGAACCCTCCCATAAGTGACCCCATTCTGGAAACTACACCCATGAAGGAATCTAACAAGTGGTGCAGTGAGCATATGGACCCCACTGGTGACTGGCACATATGTAGAATATGTGGTGTGAAAATAAAAAATATTATTTTTTTCATTTTCACGTCCCAAATGTGGCCGTCACCAGGGGGCCATATCCCCGCTGCTCCCCTTGTTAGATTTCTTATGGGGTGTAGTTTCCAGAATGGGGTCACTTGTGGGGGGTTTCTACTGTCCTGGCCGCACAGGGGCTTTCTAATTGCATCATGGCACGCCTCTAATTGGAATGGGGGCCATGCCTATTTAGTTGGGGAAAAGGGACAATTTTTTATTTATTTGGGGGTATTAGGCCAATTATAAGTTTATAAGGTTGAAAAGGACAGGAGTCCATCAAATTCAGCCTGTGTTGATCCAGAGGAAGGCAAAAAACCCTTGTGAGGCAGACGACAGTAGCCTCATTACAGGGAAAAAATTCCTTCCCGACTCCATAATGGCAATCAGAATAATTCCTGGATCAACGTGATCCCTGAAATAGGAATAAGGGAGAGAATTTAGAAAATATAGAACTCCAATAATGTGTGGTGCGCCTTGAAGCGATCCTGTATGCAGAGGCCGGGGTGATCAGGACAGGTGTCACACTGGAAAATGGTGTCCTTCCTGATCCCCCTTTTGTGGCACATTCTGCACTTCTTCTGTGGTCTCCTGTTTTCCAGTGTGGGGGACGTCACCTGGAAAATGTTGTCCTGGTGCGATACGGGGTCCTTAATATCCAGAAGCGCTGGGTCTGCTGCATGGCTGCTAAATATTAGGGCTTTATTACTGCTTCTGATATGTTCGGATTGTGCCACAAGCTACAGTAGCTCGGGCAGCGAGGTACCGGAAGAGGGGGTGCTGGTATAAAAGTTATCCCCGTACAGGTGGTAACCTTTATCCAGCAGTGGGAAGATTAGTTCCCCAACGATCTTCCCACTAACTGCGAGGAAGGGGGGGGGCATGGTGGGGGCTGGATTCGGGTGTCCCTTCCTTCAAACACTCTAAGGGTACGTGCACACTGCGGAATGGCGAAGGATAACCCTTCACGCATTCCGCAGCTGGCACCTGCTGGCGGACTGATGCGGGCGCGCACGTCTCCGCACGTGCCATAGACTCCATTCTATGCACGGGCGGATTCCTCTCACAGAGTTTGTACCATACCGTAATCTCATATTGAGAAGGTACTGGAGGAAAAGACGTGTCTGGTGGGCAGCATACGCTACGCTACCCCCCAGACACGTCACTGGATGATGAGGATGAGGATGAATGGAGGAAAAAAGGATCCTCCATTCATCCTCACTGGCTGTTTCGGTGTCGGAGGCAATAAACGCGTATGAGCAGGTATTTTACATTTTGGGGGACTTTAATCGCCGTGATCGACCGGCCGGTTCACTGCGATCGGGCCGGTGGCACCGTGGCCACCATTACTTTTTGTAGTAATGGTGGTTGGCGCTGTCTCGGACAGCACCAACCGCCATTTTTTTCCGAGTCATCAGGTCACCGATGACCCGGAAAGGTGCCGATCGCCGCTATCGGCTGATCTGAATTGATCAGCTGATAGCAGCGATCGTCTGCACGGGAGGGGTTAATCACCCCCCCGTGCCGAGAAGCTAAGATGGCCTGCCATACATTATAGCAGGCCATCTTCCCCTATCGCTGCGTGTGCACACGCTGCGATTGGGGGAAACCGCGGGCGTACATTTACGTCCATTTGCGTTAAGGCACAGGCTGCCAGGGCGTGGTCGTTAAGGGGTTAAACTGCTTGCCAACAGGCTGCATTCAGGACGTTCCTGCAGCCAATATGCAGACTGCTCTAATCATTTATTCAATGTGGAAATTTATTTATGTATTAAGCCATTAAAAACCATGAAAAACGCGATTCAGACAATGTTTCTACATGTAGAGCAATGCATGCGGCAGAAACAACGCTCCTATTTTTTCCCAAGCAGTCATGTGCTGTTACCAGGATTATTGGCCATACGCCTATTGGTTACTGCATGAGCGTCTGATTTCTGCTACATGCGGTGATGTACAGTAAATGTGGTAACACGGCCTAAGGGTACTATTACCTGGAATGATAATCAGCTGAATTAGCCCTATCAGCCGATTATTGTTCCGTGAAATATTGCCAATGATCAGCCGATGATCGTTGTCATCGGCTGATCGTTGATATAGGTTCTGACCTATAATCGTCAGGTGCGGACCGCGCACCACTACGTGTAATAGCGGTGCCCGGCCGACGCTGACTATATGCAAAGCGGAATACATACCTATCCAGGTTGCAGGGCTCCTCTTCCTCTGTGCTTCTCCCCGGGTCCCGCGCGCTCCAGCTTCAGAGCGGCCTGTCTCAGCTGGCAGGCCGCTCAGCCAATCACAGGGACCGCCGTGGCCAGTGATTGGCTGAGCGGCCTGCCAGCTGAGACATGCCACTATGAAGCTGGAGCACGCAGCCCCAGGGAGAAGCACAGAGGAAGAGGAGCCCTGCCACCTGGACAGGTAATATGTACAGTTTAAATAAGGGCTGCAAGGACATCGGTAATGATGTCCCTGCAGTCCTTGTTAAATGATTATCAGGCCGTGTAATAGGCCCAGTTGATCGGCGCTCGTTTACAGGTATTAGCCGGCCCCCATCGCCCCGTGTAATACCACCCTTAGACTGATCAGATATCAAGATGCTCAGAAACTAGAAAATCATGATGCTTATTGGTGAGTGAGGATAGGGCGTCTTTAGGTTTTGTGCCTAGGGCAGCAGCGGATGGTAGTACGGCCCTATATATGTAGCATAGGTGTAATGGTTATGAGAATGTATTTCCATTCTTTTAAGTGTCTTCTATTATTTGTCTTACTAAAAAGTTTATCTCAAAATAAAATTTAATAGTAAAGAAAGGCAACCTGAGTAAACACTAAGGGCCACATGTATCATCTGGCGAACGGATGATTTTTGGCGGAAAGTGCCGATTTGCGTATTATTTTATACGCAAATGGCCGATTTGCGAATAAAATATTCGCAAATCGGCACTTTCCGCCAAGTACGCCAGGGGGCGGAAAGGGGGCGGAAAGTAGGCGGGAAGTGGGCGGAACGGAGGGCGCGGACTCAGAGTCCGTGCGATTTATCATCCGTTCCGCCCAAATGTACGCCGAAAACCTACTCCAGTCCTAAGCTGGCGTAGGTTTTCGGCGGTGCGCACCGGCACGCACAGGATTTATGTACAGGCAGTCCGCCTCTACATAAATCCCCGTACCGCCGGAGCTGCGGGGGCATTTTTAAGTCCGGCGTAAAAAACGCCGGACTTAATAAATGCCTCCCTAAGCACAGTTCTCGAATTATTAATGCATTTATTAAAATGTTTTTCAGCACCCATATCACCAAAAAGAAACCACTGCTCTTTTAAGATTAATAGGCGGTTGCTTTACCCTTAGCTATAGTAAGTGCTTCCTATCATTTAAAATCAACCTTTCAAATGACTTGACTATATATTTTGACCTTTACCACAGGTGTGAAAATAGTCAATACCACATCTCTACATGAATACTATGCCACAATCCAAAGAAATTCCAGAAGAAATAAGAAATAAACATGACTGTGTGGAAATGGCCATGACCCAGACAAAACACACCCGAGAGTGTGAAATACTCAGCGGCTATAGATTGGATAAATAATAAATGTTAGTTTGGTGGGGTTTCAACTGACTGAGAATGGATCGCACCAAACTTTATACAATCAGTATTGGAGATGAAGAAAGCTGAGAGCAATCCCAGTAATTCGATTATGATCATATGGAACAGCATCAAACTAACATTAACAGGACTTTAAGTGAGCAGTAAAGTGGCTCAGTGGTTGCCTTACAGTCCTGGGGATCTGGATTCAAATCTGACCAAGGGCAACACTGGCAAGAAGTTTGTATGTTCTTGGTTTCCTTAAAACATAAGTATACATAGTTATAAATGTAAATGGTGGTCAGGAAACTAAAGCTACAGAGGCCTGAGAAAGGTTGGGGGATCCGACCGAAACGTTGCCAAGCAGCATCACCAATTTATTTTCTTTCTACTTATTTCTTGTCTGGCTGGATTATGTCTGAAAGATTATTGGAATAAAACTTTATGTTTCACTTGCATCTACTGTATATTTGAGTGCTGTGTTCCCTGCAATTCTAGGCATTGATTAGGTACATTTAGCTACTGTTGCGATGACTCATTACAAGAACCAGGAAGCAGCAGTGACAAGCAGGCTCAGGACTTAGTATAGGAGTACCATTTGAGCTCTTAATGCCCCCCCTTCCTTCCATCCATATGTTAAAAACATGTATTTGGACAACTCCTTTAGGTCATGTTCTCACACTGCAATTAGCAGTTTTTTAGCTGCAAAGTGCTTGTAAAATGACGTTGTCATGAATGTGCCTGTACCGAATTCCGTGCGCCCCTTGGCTCGTGCTGCGCGCCTGAGATGGCGCTGATATTCAGTGTTTTTGTATGTTTGTGCAGTGTCCTGAACCTTGTCTGAACACTGCTCTATTTCCTTCTGTGTTTGTTCAGCCACACCCGCTTTGCCTGAGATACTCCTGGCCACTCCGCAGTTAACTATGATGCTGGTTAGCTAGTCTGATTGACTGTTCTCTCTGCCAGTCAGGTTGCTCTTGCCCCAGGTGTTCTGAGGAGATTAGGGGTCTGGTCCAATCAGCTCCTGCACTGGACCTCTGGTCTCCTATATAGTGTCTGCCAGCCTGCCTCTCACTGCCGGATATTGAGCTTGTCTCTGCCTGGTTCTGTGTTTCTATTCTTGCTCTGTTGATTCTGACCCTGCTTTGCCTTTCTGACCATTCTTGTT
The DNA here is from genome assembly GCF_027789765.1 of Dendropsophus ebraccatus. Lineage (NCBI taxonomy): Eukaryota > Metazoa > Chordata > Amphibia > Anura > Hylidae > Dendropsophus > Dendropsophus ebraccatus. The sequence goes on along the minus strand of NC_091461.1, from coordinate 85,605,678 downwards.
TGCTGCCTGCCCCTGACCATACTGCCTGTATATTGACTTTGCCTTCGGATTGTGATTTTGTACTTTTGCTGCCCGTTTGTTGTGACCCGGACTGTTGACCATTCGTTATTGTGTTTTGTCTGTCTGTCTTGTCCTTGTGTCCCACCTAGCCAGCGCAGGGACTGCCGCCCAGTTGCTCGCCGCCATTTTAGGGCGGATTGTGGCAAATAGGTAGAGGACAGTGGGCGGGGCTGAGCTTAGGGATCACTGTTTGTCTTGTCCTGCTGTCCGGTTCCTAACAGACGTTTTTTGGCCTATGCTCACATGAGGGTTTTTTCCCTTTCTGTTTATTATTTTTTAAAATGACGTCCAATATTTCGAGTTCCAAATGACGTCAGTCATTTCGCTGTTTGGCCGCCCATCAGTGCAATGACAGCAGTTGGTAGACTATTCTAGTTCAGGTCTGATTGCCCTTTGGGTGTGTCTTTAATTTAAAATTCCGTTGAATTTAATAGTAAAGAAGGTGAAGGGACGGTAAAAAAAAGAACTGTGTGTGAACAAGTAAAAAAAAAATGTCCATTGTTTGTAAAAGATGTCCCCCAATAATTGTTATGTCATTATTTTGATGTCCACACACAGTGCATTGGGTGGCCGTCATTCCATTGACTTCAATGTATCGCATTGAGGTTAAGTTAAAATGCGGTAATAACGGTAATACGCCTTTTCTCTTTTTTTTTACTAGTGAAAAAATCTGTTAAAAAAAAAATCTGCAGATTTTCTAATAATAAAGTAGGAAAATCAGCCATTAGTGCACACAGGAGGAAAGAAATGGCCATTAAAAGGGTTCCACTTAACAGCAAAGTAGATCAGTGTACAGTATTAGTAAGTGTACTCGCTGCAGTTACTGACAGCAGCTCCCTGTGTACCTCATAGAGCTAAAATCGGACTCCCCTCCTGCAGGCTGTGCTGCCCTGTTCTGTGGTGAGTCTGTCCATAAGATGGCCGACATGGAGGAGCATGTGACCATGCCCCGCCCTTAGTGTCCTCCATAGGCATATACAGTCTCAGTGGTGGATACTGAGGGGCCAAGCATGGTCACGCGCTCCTCCATGTCGGCCATCTTATGGACAGACTCACCACAGAGCAGGGCAGCCCAGCCTGGAGGAGGGAAGTCTGATTTTAGCTCTATGAGGTACATAGGGAGCTGCTGTCAGTATATACAGTGAGTACAGTTACTAAGCCTGTACACTGATCTATTTTACTATAAAGTGGCCAACCCCTTTAAATTAATTATATACGTTAGAATTTTTTAAAAAAGCAGCTGAAATACAAAAATGGGAAAATACCTGCCATAAAATAACAATTTATACAAAATTGCTACAAAAACTGAACATTCTTTTAAAGGCTATAAAAAACTGTGTGTAAACATGGCTTTAATTTAGAATTTAGGTTGTGAGCCCCGTTGAGGACAGGGACAGATACATATAAATAATAATAATAATAATAATAATAATAATAATAAAAAAACAACAACTAAGTTTAAACAATCACACTTTTAATTTCTATTTCTTTTTTAAACTTGACATTCTATAAATTGTATGAAATGTGAATGATAATAACATTGATAACAAAATGCTCCTTTATTTGGTATATACCATAAATGGTGTACAAGTATAAGTGCATATGTAAATAAAAAAATTAAATGTCTGTTGTATAAAAAGTATATACTGTAGGTAGAAGAGATTACATAGATGCAGAACAGACGGGAATATGTAGGAGCTGCCTTCATACTACCAGGAGTCTTTGTTCACATTATCTGGGAAATCTAATGCACTGAAGAATGCAAACATGGACCAGACAGATGGATGGCTTCTCTGGCGTGTTGGCACTAGTGCAGGTTTGTACATGCAGAGCAACATCTCACTTCAACACATTTCTACACACTACTAAAATAATTATTTTGACAATTTTGACTATTTTTTTTTTTTGTTGTTGAGAGATCAGCATTGTGTTCTTCAGGCTATTACCAGGATTCATCCCTATATACTCGGATACTGTTCAGTCAGTACTGGTGATATCATAATATGTAGGGGTATGCCATATTGACAAATGGAATGGTAACCCCCACTTGGCAATTTCTTCATACATTTTGAGATTCAAAGTTATCAAGTCGTCCTTCATTAAACACATTTATGCCACCAGACTTGCACGGTCTTAGGCTATGTTCAGACTCTGTATGACACCGTCTGTATGACCCGGACGGGTCACGGAATGGCCGGTGTCTGAGAAGATCATCCCTGCAGTTCTGCAATACCGGCCGGATGATCTTTAGTGACTTCGGATGCGGCCGGGTCCGTGCGCGCCGTCGTCCATATTTCCTGCTGCTTGCAATGGAGCATGCGGCTCCGGCCATTGTGTGAACTGAGAGGATTTTCTGTAGCCACCATTCATTGAATAGCGGCGGCAGAAAAATCATATGTCAGTTACTTGCAGCGCCACTAGGGATCCCAGCCGGAGTGTATACTATGGGGGAGATTTATTAATCTGGTGTAAAATAGAATTGTCTTAGTTGCCCCTAGCAACCAATCAGATTCCACTTTTCATTCCTCACAGGTCCTTTGGAAAATGAAAGGTGGAATCTGATTGGTTGCTAGGGGCAACTAAGACAATTCTACTTTTGCACCAGTTTGATAAATCTCCCCTTATGTGTATATACTCCTGCCGGGATTCCATAGAAGGCAGCACTACGTAATCTCCGTAGTGATAACGGCCATTTTTGCAAATATGTAACAACGGCCGTGATTACTACGTAGCTTACGTAGTGTGAACATAGCCTTAGGCTAGGTTCACACTATGTAGAAACAATGGCCGTATTTGATAACAACAGCCGTATTTCATAACAGTGTTTGCACCTAGCCTTATAGTATAAGATGTAGTCTTTTCAAGGTCTGCTAAAATGTCAACTATTATTTATTACTCTGAATTATTTTTAGATATTTTTTAAAAGAAACTTGGCTATGTCATCCACCGTGTCCTATAAACTCCATTATTTATTGCTTAAAATCTCTTGCTTTACGTATGTTTTTAGCTTTCTGAACATTTTTATACATTATTACAGTATTTTTGACTCCAGGACAATTTTAATGAGTTACACATGGATAGATAAGCAATGTCCATTTATCTTGAGATGTGATGTTACTCTGCGTACATGCAGAAGTTAAAGACCAATTTGCTCTCCAGGTACAAACGTGTATTAGAGGATACATTTCTGATTGGAACGCTTCACATTTATTGAGATTACAGTGGATCATTATTCAGTTTAACACTTACAATGAATATACTTCATCATTTTGTATGGCAGTGCATTCCTTTCATAAATCCAGTGCTTTTTAGGATGGTTTCCTACTTATAATACCATGATTATGATTTACAACCAGTAGAAATTGTATACTATGGCAAAATAAAAGTTTATATCTATCATTTGTTGTATGTTAGGGCATCACAACCTGAACTACAAAGATTGATCAATAAGCTACTAGGTCAAGGAGACATGTGGTACCTTTCATATATCTTCCAGAACATTGGAAAATGTTTATATTCTCCAGTTCCAACTGTTAAATAGGTTTTCCCAAAGTCCTGATGTGCTGCAAATTTGAATGCCTCTTCTTCTCCCTCCCAGCCCAGCTACCAGCTGACTGTCAGTCAAAGTACCGTGTTTCTCCTTGACCTAACAGCTATCTGACAGTGTAAATTAAAATGTATACTATAGTAAGTATACTTGTTGAACAATGGAAGTTGTTGGCACCTTGAAGAATGTATTATATCTATACTTGTACAGACTTTTTTTTCTCTCATTCTCAATCAAGTTTAGCTTCAGCTTTCAGCAGCGTGTTATCTGTCCGATAAGGAGGGCTGAACTGTAGACAAAATAGCAGAAGGGTCTTTATCACTGCTTAGACTTATGACTTTTCCCTTGAACTCAGCCAAAACACCTACAGGTTTTACAATGCTAAGCTTAAGGTTCAATGAGTTCTCATTATAATCTATCTTATATGTAAACTTATTTCTTTACCTAAATACGACTGTAATAATTTTGAGTGAAAATAAAACAATTTGAGAACAGTTAAAAAAAACACAGACTCACTTTGCAAAAACAGGTCGTAAATAATGAGAATATTCATATAATGAACTACGGCCATTATACTATAGTGTATGCTTGCACTGCTGGCCAGTTTTCCATTGACTTCAATGGAGTGCATTATTATATTGAAAATATGGGCATAGCTTACCTTTCTTTTACAGTATGGGGCTATATTCCCACAATGTTTTTTTTTCTTCCTGTCTGTTTATTAAATTTAAAAATGATATCCGTCATTTTGATGCTGTGCACAGCACTGTGGGCATTGGGTGGTCGTCATTCCATTGACTTCAATGCATGGCATTGAGGTCTATTAAAATGCGGTAAAAACAGACACCTTTTTTTTAAAAGAAAAGGCGGGTGCCTTTTCTCTCCCTCTTTTTTTTTCTCTTAGTGTAAACATAGCCATTTACCCAGCCTGAACATGTACTTGTATTAACCCCTTGAGGAATAAAACTATTTCCTCTTCATCTTTTAAGAGATGTACTTTGTAGTGATGAGCGAATACTGTTCGATCGAATAGATATTCGATCGAATAGTGAGATATTCGAATATTCGTACGAATATCCCGCGAATATTCGATAAATATTCGATAAGCGTTCAAATCCCCCAGCTTCCGGTTTCACCCTCCAAATGGTCAAATAGATGTTTTTCACTAATCAAATACTTGTTCCCATAGACTTTAAAGGGGTCGAATATTCGATCGAATATTCGCGAGATATTCGTACAAATATCGAATATTCAAATATCTCACTATTCGCTCATCACTAGTACTTTGTAATGATACCCTTAATATTTCCATAAAATATACTGCAAATCATCCCAAAAATTGTGAGGTGGTAAAAAAATTGTCTCACTGTAATTTTATACTGGGCAGCTAACCTGACCACAGAAGCACTAGTGATGTGCACCATTATGGTATAAAGGCCGCTCTCAGCTTTGACAGCTGTTACAATGGTCGGTTGAGCGCAGCCAGCAATTATAGAGCAGGCTTGCTTCCTGATCCCGCTCCATGACCCTTCCCTTAGGATTTAGCGTCCTTGTACATGAAGGGGTTAAAGGACTGTGTACTGTGCTTTAAACTGCTTACTTGGCTAAATGTTCAGTCCAAAAAAACAGAAGTACAGTAAAATGAAACTATGATTCCGATAAATGATGTGTTAACTTGGAACTGGATAGTGATGAGTTATTAAACCTAATAGCTGAACACCTCTGCTGCTCACAAAAACCGTTTTGGCAGGTATTAGCTTAGTTCTTAACACCTATAGGTCACACAGGGAAATATTGGGGTCAAGCATCATTCAAAAGCTGGAAAGCTGATCAAATAAAAAGGACTGTGGCTTTCTGCTTCATTATGTACAATGTGTACTGGGATGTTGACACATCTAATTATCCAAGCAATTAGAATACAGGCATTGTAATGAGGAACCAGTCTGGTTACATAGAAAATGCTGGTGTCATGCCAGGCAGATGTAGAATAGCCAGCAGGGAAAAAAATTGCTCTCAAGGAAGCTTCTTTACTGTATACTGAAAGGTTATACAATATTCTAATATTAAAAAGGCATAGAATCCTCACAGTTTTCCAAATGCGTAATGTAACTAAAGGGAACTATCCCTGAAAATCTACCCTAGTGATGCCATAATAAGGATATGTTCACACTAAGTAAAATCGGCGGAATTTAGCAGTGAAGAGCTCTCTGCTCTAAGAATTAACTTGTCAATTCTTTGTGCAGAAATCACTGGGAGCGGAGGCACGCAAGCCCTCTCATATAGACACTGAGGCAGGCAGAATTCCGCCGCTTTTACTCAGTCTGAATGTACCCTAACAAAGTTATATGGCTTTAGTGTGATGTTTTGGGCGCAGGTAACATTTTTTAGCCTAGAGCATTGGAGACTAGATGTAGCTTCACATAACTTGTAGTACCCATGTCTGAGCTATACACACGTCTCTGTATGTAACAACTTTTTCTTTATTTTAATTGGTGGACAATGCTTAAATTGCTTGTTTGAAATGTACATTAAGATGCATTGCATTACTTTCCTTCTGCTCTATGGTATAAATAAAGTTGGTCTGGAAATATAAGCTAACCCCCCTTACACTCAGTATAGTATGTCATACTGAACAGAAGAGAGTCCAACAGCACCTAGAAATTGATCCACAATGGCTGTAGTAGAGGCACACTGGAAGGCTCACAATTAGACATGAGCAATCTTTTATCATATTAAGAACAGAGCATTAGATTAGATTTATAAGGCTACCCTGAGCTGCTTTTAACAGTATTTTGACATATGCTTTACAGTAGCCACATAGGCCATATGAAATTGGTCTAGAGCTGACTCATTGACTTCTATGTAAGTTTCTTTTAAACATATTTTGGGGCCTGTGCAAAGGTCATTGTGCAGTTGTAGATCCTATGTTATCTATGTATTGGTGTTACCTTACATTGTAATTCTCCCTATGAGAATAATGGGAAGACTGCAGAAAGGCTATCTGTACAGAACAGGCAGTGGCAGCTTACTATTAGGCTTAGTGGCTAGGATGCAAACTGCAAGATTCATTTTTAAATAGGTAGTAAAGTTAAAAAAAAATAACAAAAACCCAACCAACATACTTTGATCAATAGGTCATTTTTTAAAGATCTCTTTTTGTTGAACGCATAAGTTATTTGCCCCTTAGATGATCTGAAAGATAATTTATGGGATGTTTGAAATAAGGTCCATTTCCATTTCATTGAGACACAAAGAACAAAATAAATGTTTTCCTACGAAACATGTATAGAGGGGATTGCCAAGTTAACATGACAAGTAAAGGAATTTCAAAGGGTTGATCCCCACCTTGTTTTATGTCATAAGGTGCCATAACGGAAAATCAAGGAGAAAACTGACACATTAACTTCATATAGTTCAAAATCAGTGCAGCGGTCCTTTCTGCCAACAGTGTTGGAATGACAAGTATCAAGTGTCCATCTCCATATATACTGCATATATAGTAGAAGCACAATAGAAACTGGAGTACTGTGTGCAGTTAGAAGCCCGTGGTAGATTTGCAAGAAATCATTGCTGGATAATAAGATTCACAAAATGTCTTCTGAGCCAGCACTTCAAAGAGAGTTTAACCTTTCACCTTCCTGTTGGTAAAGAAGAAACATTTAGTAAGTAAGTGTAAAGAAATTATGTAGCTCAGCGCTGAATATAATATATATATATATGTATAACACAGTTTATGGTTTAGTTCACACAACTATTTTTAATGGTAGTTGTTTAACTTATTTTGGCAGCCATCATTGCAAAGACAGCCAATTATTTAAAGCCAATGTACCATCACATACATGCGCCTTAAGTGTTGCACATAAATAGAATGGTGTCGAGGCAGGGAAGCCCTTTTTTTAAACTTTTATTTGAACCGCGGCCCGATTCCTGCTCATGGCTATTACTGAGCCCTGGCTAGGGCTGAAGCACTGGAGATGAGCTGGCCCGCCCCCCAGTGGGAGGAAACCCCTACCCTCTGGGATGTGGTTTCATTAGAATCAATGGATCTGCATCATAGAGGGGCAGGCATTTCCTCCCACTGGGGGTGGGCCAGCTCATCTCCAGTGCCTCAGCCCGGGACGGTTCTCAGTAATAGACCGACACCGTGCACGGGAATGGGCCGTGGTTCAAAAAAAGGACCACAACACCGGCTTCCCACACACCAGAGCCGTTCTATTCATGTGCAACACCTAAAGTGAATGTACTTGATGGTACATTCGCTTTACGTGTAGATTAAATGATGCCAGCATTCAACACCCTTTAAGGTGTGGCTGTTTTTAAAGCCCCATTGAATTTTATTGAAAAGACATTAAAAGGATGGTGAAAAAAACAACTCAAAATAACAGCCATTGTTTGATAACAGCCACCAATAAATGTCCTGAATATTAATTTGAACATGCGAACAACAGCGGTTATTGTATGCATTGTGTTAACTAATGGCCGTTGTTTTTATGTACTTTAATGAAAATCATTGAAGACTTAAAATAACCGCCATTATTTTGAATATCAAATAACAACTGTTATTTTACTAAAAACGAAAGTGTGAACATGGCTTAAGACATCAACAACAACTACGACAGAGAAATGTGAAGTATACTCATTACTTTTCTAGAAAAAAAAAATAAAGAAATGGATAAGATATATAATGAGAACCTTCTTTGAGGCCCTTTTAGTTGTGGTAATCTAATGAAATTTGAAATTGCTGTTTAGGCTGTTTAGGCCAGGCTGGACCTAAGAATGAGATGTTATATATATATATATATATATATATATATATATATATATAGAGAGAGAGAGAGAGAGAGAGAGAGAGAGAGAGAGAGTACTTTCATTTATAGAAGAGCTGAAAGTTTATAAGACAATGACAGTTTGCAAGGAGCTAAAAGCCTCACTTATTGTAAGTCCTAAACGTCTTAGCCACAAATAGAAAGCTCTCATCAGCATTCTGTTAATCAGTTATTGTGAGTAGATCCATGTAGATTTAGATCTACCTTAAAGGGGTTTCTAAACCCAAACATTTAAGGGGGAGATTTATCAAACATGGTGTAAATTGAAACTGGCTCAGTTGCCCCTAGCAACCAATCAGATTTCACCTTTCATTTTCCAAAGAGCCTGTGAGGAATGAAATGTGGAATCTGATTGGTTGCCGGGGGCAACTGAGCCAGTTTCACTTTACACCATGTTTGATAAATCTCCTCCTTAGTTCATATCAACAGGATATAAATGTCTGGGTCCCATCTCTACTGCAATGTCTGGGACCCATGTCTGTCTTGAGACTGAAGGCCTCCCTGCCCCCTATCAATTTTTTTTTTTTACTTATCTCAATAGTTATACACTGTGCATTAACATCAATGAGAGTTACACAAACTGCGTTAAATAGACACACATTGGCTGTTTTGATTTCTTGGCCACCTAAGGCAATCACAATCAGTCCAGAGAGGGGTGGAGGGCTCTTAGTCACTACATGGTGACACCCACACTCATCACTAGAGATGAGCGAACCTCGAGCATGCTCAGGTCAATCCGAACCCGAACTTTTGGCATTTGATTAGCGGTGGCTGCTGAACTTCAATAAAGCCCTAAGGCTATGTGGAAATCATGGATATAGTCATTGGCTGTATCCCTGTTTTCTAGACAACCTTAGAGCTTTATCCAAGTTCAGTAGCCCCAGCTAATCAAATACCGAACGTTCGGGTTCGGATCGACTCGAACCCGAACCCGGTTCGCTCATCTCTACTCATCACACATTTATGGTATATGTCATTACTAGAAATGAGTGAATCAAATCAGGCTGTCAATTTGCTTTGTTCTGGGAAGCGAATTCAAAGCGATTCATTCACACATTCGCTAAACATAGTGGACGCACATGTTATCTTACAGTGCAGTCACTCTGCGGGAGAAAGGGATTATCCATAATCCCTTGTGCCCATCCAATCACCTGCAAGCCCCTCTGTGATGTCAGCACCTCCCCTCACCCTCTATATATGGGGATTTGCTTCTTGGAGGCACCAAAGGGTGCCTATTGTGCATTATACAAAGTAACTGGGAACAGTAAAGACAAAGCCCATATTATCAACTCACTGGCCACTGTAAACTCATAGGGTGTTATACCAATTCACCAGGATCATTGAACACAGTGTCCACCTTAATAACTTACTGGGCACTGTGAAAACAATTCTTATTGTCAGTGAGTGGGTGTTCTGAAATCAGTGGCACTATCCACCATCCAATAAAATTTATTCTGCGTCTTCTAAAATTCCGGGTATGGGCAGAGTCAGCGGCCAAGGTGGCACACAGGGTGGTGCCAGTGGAAGACAGAGTCATGAGAGTGGTGGAGGAAGGTTTCAGCTACCAGCTACACCTAGCAGGCAGGTAAACACCAGCCAGGCTGAGATTGTTAACTAGAGCCTTCAAAGTTTAAGCTCCACTGCAGGCAGTAGTCAATCCTGGACACAGCAGTCAACAGAAGAGTCGTCACGGAGTAGTTCCACCACCATTCCAGGGTAAGGTCAAGATGTTTCCTCTGCCCCGTCTCCTGTGGTGTCTCAGACCCAATTCCGCTTGCCAGGGCCATCAACAAGAGAGATCCTGGTGAGCCTAGCCCTCCTCCCAGAATGTCTAATTTGATGCAGCTGGTCCACCAATATCCACTGCCGTCCTAGGAAAAAGTGTCATTTTACACTACTCATTTATCAATGTCATCTGCTGTCCAGGGAGAAAGTGTCATTTTACACCACTCTTTTACCAATGTCCACTGCTGTCCTGGGAGAAATTTGATATTACACCACTGATCCACCAGGTCCACTGCTGTCTATGGTAGAAATTTAAAGGGGTTATCCAGTGCTACAAAAACATGACCACTTTCTTTCAGAGACAATACGACTCTTGTCTCCAGTTCAGGTGTGGTTTGCAATTAAGCTCCATTCACTTCAATGAAACTGAGCAACAAAACCCCGCCCAAGCTGGAGACAAGAGTGGGGCTGTCTGTGGAAGAAAGTGGCCATGTTTTTGTAGCGCTGGATAACCCTTTTAATGACTGACAGGTTGATTGACTTTTTTTTAAATCGTCATTTTCCAATTTTTGACAATGTAACAACAATAACATCTGTTGAAAAATTTTCTACTCAGTAATAGTCCCACTTTTGTAACTACTATAGTTTGGCTGTACTATGCCAGAATATAGTACAATATCTGTTCTTCATAACTAGAGATGATCGAAATGAATCTAACAAATTACGATTCATGAATTCACCCCTCTATATAAAGTGATTGGCTTCCTGGAGGCGGCCAGTCGGCTCTGTGTAGTGGAGGGTAGTCTGCAGCAGGCAGTTAGGGCCAGGAGAGAAATACAGAGATATAGGGACTGAGAGGAGAGGAGGGTAGATTGTTGATGGTTTCTGTGGGAGCAGTGAAGCCATTGTCCAGTATACCAAGTAACTGGGTGACTGTTGTTTATTATACCAAGTCACTAGGTGCTGGGTGTGGGTGTACATTATAGGAAGTCACAGTAAACACAGTGTCCATCTTAATAACTCACTCACTCACTCACTCATAAATGAGTACTCATTTATCAATGTCCAATGCTCTCCTGGGAGAAAATTGATATTACACCGCTGATCCACCAATGTCCACTACTGTCCATGGCGGAAATTGACAGGCTGATTGACATTTTTAACCCCTTAACATTAGCCATTTGGCTATATACATTACTGTTGCACATGCCCCGTGCAGCAGGAACGTTTATTAATGTTCCTGGCTGTGAAGGGGTTTTAATGTGTGCAGGGCAGTTTCTATGCGATTGACCCTGCACACATTACTGCCTCAGACCTGGGAATGACAGGCAGCCGCAGTCCTGCAGCTGCCTGTCATTAACCCCCTTACACGCTGCGTTTAAGGTAATCAGTGATAGGACAAGGACCTGTCTCTGACTGATTAGGACCCCCGCAGCATGGCTTACCTCTGTCCTGTCAGATCGGCAATCTGTATATAGAGTTATATGTTAGAAAAAAAATTATAAAAACAATCAAAATTTTTCTCTAACGCCAATATGATACTCATAAAAATTAGAGATCATGGCGCAAGAGACAACATTGCTTCAATTTGACCCAGACATCAATGGGCATCAATGACCTCGGTTATGAAGGGGTTAAAAATGGACATTTTCCAATTCTGGCACTGTCACAGCAACAGCTGTTAAAATCTCTCTAAAACTCTGTAATAGTCCCACTATTGTAGCTACTATAGTTTGCCTGTTTTAATGTCTGTATGCAATTTGTGAATATTCTTCAATTTGCGCAAATATTCACGAAATTCGTGAAATTTCTGAGTGATTCACTCATTTCTATTCATAACAACATCAAACATTTGAGTAGAATCTAAAGTTAAATCTCTATGGGCAGCAGCAGTAAATTCCACTGTTGTTAACTTTGGAGAGAAAAGAGGATAATTCATGCTGGACTTTGCTTGGCCACAAATGTATCCAGCAGCTGCTCATGCCTCCTGCCTCCAAACAACATACACTTCTGTCTGAGCCAAGGATGCCTGCAGTAACCTAACATCAGCAATCAAAAGATTATGATTATTGAGAACAGATTTTTAATATTAACACGTTTGAAATGTTTGGTTTTACTTTCATATTACCATTCATATAAATTTAGCCCCTACACCAGCCACTGGAGCACGCACTGTATATCTGCCCCAAACACTCCCAGCTGCAGCTCCTGGTCCCCACCACTTACTACTTCCTGATTTGTGTTACCCACCTTGGTCAGTGTTGGCTAAATGAGAAGCTCCTTTGGATTCGGGCCACCACAGGAAACAGCAGTAAGCTGCAGGGAGAGGGGACAGTGGAAAGGCAGCTGCAGAGGATCAGGGGGCTGTGAAGTATTGTTTCTTTGCTAGTTTTAAGTCATCCTTTTAAGCCATCCTGAGTTGATTTCCAGTTTTTTTCTGGTACCTGCCAGCCCTTTTATAGACAGTCCTATTGTACAGCTCGTTGGCTAGCTCTATAACATTTTTTAACCCACATAACGTGGGAGATTCAGGAGGCTGCCTGAGTCCTTAGAGGAGGGGTCATCACTGTTGGAACCAAACACATCTAATCTCATACTGCAAGGGTCACTGCAACTGCACATCATTCAGGGGCCCACCGAAGCATCCTCTGGTGGGCCCCCAAGTGACATGCAGCTGCAGGACCATCCTGGGTATCCAAGACACTTGTCTCAGATTTCTGGGTGAGTGCCCAATTTAAGTGTGCATGCGCCTTTATGTGAAGACTACACCTACTACAAAAGGGGGTGTACACAGGCTATTTACTATGGGGGGGGGGTACACAAGGGCCATCTACTATATAGGGGACGTACACAGGGGACCATGTACTATATAGGGCATACACAAAGGGTTCATTGATTCGAGCGAGCTTGTTGCTCTACTGTCCTGCTTCATAGACACTTTTCAAAGACTTACCTTGTATTCTGATTCTTTTTTTAGTATATTATATGTAGGTTGCCTATCTATATCATTTGGCTGAGCTGGTTCTCAGGTAAACCGATTTTTAGCTTTTACACTAAATGCTTGTATGGCATATATGTCATAATATCAGTTACACTTAGAAGGTTTCCATTGTGGGAAGGAAAATAGAAGGTGAGAAGAAAGGAAAACAGGGGGGCATGACAACTAATACAATTGTTGTCAAACTCAGTGGGATATTTCATGGACTAGGGATATGAAACCAAATACAATGATGGTCAAACTCTGTTCAGGATGTCCTATTTTGTATATCTAGTGAAGCCATAACAATATGCTCCATATGCTCGCTCCATAGTGTGCACTGACATTTCAGTTTTCTGCAGCCGTTATTCATTGAATAGCGGCCGCAGAAAACTGAAATGTCAGTTTTCTACGGCGCCGCTAGGGTTCCCAAGTATGTGTATACACTCCGGCCAGGATTCCCTCAGAAGGCAGCACTACGTAAGTTTCGTGGGAATCACTTCGGTTGTAACTTACGTTGTATGAACATAGCCTAAATGTGGTATGTGCAATTAAAAGAATGGACAAGAGAGATATATCCAGTGCAACACAGCTACAAAGATGGGCATTTCTATAGTTACTAAGTACACAGTGACTCAGATACATTATACTATGCCATAGAGCAAACCATAATGCAGGTATAAGGCCATATAATAAAAAGGCTGCATCCATGTCTTCCTTCCCCCTCTCTCTGATTTTTCCACACCCTGGAAAACGTTCCAAGTGTAACTAGTAAGAGTAAAAGAACAGCTATGTGCTCACTTTTCAGGTCCCGCTCATGGCATGATACTACAGAAGGCTTTGAATAAATGACTGGCAGGGTTCTTCCTGCATCACTCAAGGCCCCGATGGGTGTCTTTGGTTTATACACTGTCAATAACACTGACTGGTGCAATCGTCCCCTCTCAGTAGTGCATCTGTGCCCTGATAGTACCAGCTGATATGATATTATAGGGGCACAGACACACTACTGAGAACCAGGAATTGTACAAGTAAAATGCCTTTATTCTCTTGAGGACCCAAGGACATTACTGGTGATCATAGTGAATAAACTTTTTTACACTCTTACATAAAATAATAGAACAGAAAAGAGACAAATTATAGTGTGAACAGAGATGAAACCATATTTTGTATGAATTGATACAAATAACCAACAGCATCTGCACCTATACCTAGAAGTGATACATTTCCACATGTGAAACATTTCCTGCATGTTTATAGAAAGAGACATTTTATACATGTATGTATATAAAATATTCACAGCTTACATAAATCTCACAAGAAAACCATATGCAAATACTTAGTAAACTCTATTTCCCAGTGCTGTGTGTGGTATTGCCTATTATGTGTCTGTATAAGGAGGGGCAGTATATTTCCATTTATAAACAGTTTATATCCATTAAACAATGAAATCCCAACCTAAAATGTGTCTGACAGACAATAGTAAACCATACTTTCTCCTCCTTCCAGTGAGTGTTGTTTCCAGAAAGGTATGGAATTAAAGTGATTTTCACTCCAGATTTTAGAGAGGGTTGTTGGGCATTTTTTTTTTTAGATTTAGAATTTGAAATGTTGATTTTATTAAAAAAAAAAAAAAAAAAAAAAAGAAACCTAAACTATAATAAATGGAGAGACTTAATTCACTATATTAGCTTTTATGTCAATCGTATTGTAAGGCGAACGTGTTACATGATTGCATGAATTAGGTGAATGGGAACTACGGCCAGCATTTCTTTGTATGATTGTGTAATCTTGTAAGTTCTCACTGCCAATATGGAAGAAACAAGAGAAATAATTGAGGTCCCTTTAGGTCTAGATCCCCTCCAAATCTATAAATAAAATTTAATTACGTAATTGTAAGCCATGGCGCCACAAGAAAAGCAGAAAAAAAAGATGAATTGGGAAAAATTAAATAGAGAGAAAATAAACTTTAACACTTGATGCTTTATATATTGCTTTAAATTCTACGTTTATGTTCTAAAAGGGATTGTTCACATTGCATTTAGGGCAGGTTTTTGATGTGTATGCCAGAAAATACAACTGGTATAGACCTCCTACATATGCAGCTATATTCAGTACAGTTGCTTGTGTTGCCCACAATTGTAAAAAAAATAAAAAATAAATACCAGTCGGTACATGTACATATATTTTAATAGTGCCTAACTACCAAAGAGCGATCAGCCTGTCATCTTCATCTGGGAGTTGGTTTGCCTCAGGGAATTATTAGCCTTATAGGAATTGTATTATACACATTGTTATAGAGTTTTTAACCCTTTAAGGACAGGGCCCATTTTCGTTTTTGAGTTTTCAGTTTTTCCTTCTTGTGTTTAAAAGGCCATAGCACTTGCATTTTTCCACCTAGAAACCCACATGAGCCCTTATTTTTTGCGTCACTAATTGTACTTTGCAATGACAGGCTGAATTTTTGCATTTGGTACACTACGAAACCAGAAAAAAATTCAATGTCTGGTGAAATTGAAAAAAAAAAAAACGCATTTCTTTTATTTGGGGGAACTGTGTTTTTACGCCATTCGTCCTGGGGTAAAACTGACTTGTTATGCATGTTCCTCAAGTCGTTACGATTACTATGATATATAACATGTATAACTTATATTGTATCTGATGGCCTATAAAAAATTCTAACCATTGTTAACAAATATACGTTCCTTAAAATCGCTCCATTCCCAGGCTTATAACGCTTTTATTCTTGGGTCTATGGGGCTGTGTCAGATGTCATTTTTTGCGCCATGATGTGTTCTTTCTATTGGTACCTTGATTGCGCATATACGACTTTTTGATCGCTTTTTATTACATTTTTTCTGGATTTGATGCGACCAAAAATGCGCAATTTTGCACTTTGGGATTTTTTTGCGCTGACGCCGTTTACCGTGCGAGATCCGGAATGTGATTAATTAATAGATCGGGCGATTACGCACGCGGCGATACTAAACATGTTTATTTATTTATTTGTTTACTTTTATTTAAAACCTGGAAAAAGGGTGATTCAGACTTTTATTAGGGGAGGGGGCTTTTTACTATATACAACACTTTTTTTTTTTTTTTACACATATACTAGAAGCCCCCCTAGGGGACTTCTAGTATATATACTTTGATCTCTCATTGAGATCTTTGCTGTATAGATATACAGCAAAGACCAATGAGATAGGCACTCGTTTGCTTTCGGCTGCTGCAGCCGGAAACAAACGAGTGCCGAGTCGGGGACGGCGCCATCTTGGATGAGTCCCCGGCCGGCATCAGACAGGAAGATCGCTCCTCCAGGACAACGTCCCGGAGGAGCGATCTCGCCCACTAGACCCCAGGGAAAGGTTGTCTCCGGTAATCGGAGGCAGCAGTCAACTTTGACAGCTGCCTCCGATTAGCTAATTAGCTAATAGCAGCGGTCCCGGGCTACACGCAGCACCCGGGACCGCGGTGTTCCAAAGCGGGGTCGCCGTGCGGCCCCGCTTTGAAGTGCTAATGAGGACATATGACGTACGGGTTAAAAAAAACAAACAGTTATTAATAAAAAAAAAAATATAACAAAGTTTTAAAGTGACAGCAAAAAGCCTTTATTTATAGTTATTTTATTTGCTGTCAACAGCATATGGAGTTGGATCAGGACTTGAGCTAACTCTATACATGGCACCTTCCTGTTTGGGGGGTGCTACTAATAGTTGGCACAGAGTGATCGTCTGTGTTGGATGATTAATCACGTGGATGACACTGATAGTGGCATTTAAATGGCCCAGCCCTAGCGAGTTTGTCGAGAGTGGATCTGTTGTCAGTGCAGTAAAAGCAATTGGATGCTGATATGATGGATCAATGCTGTACATATGTACTCAAGTTTAAATCACCCCACTTTTCCTATTTTTCAAATAAAAAAAATAAAATAAATTTTTTCTGCATACAGAATTGCCCAAACTTTTTAAATATAATGTCACATCATGTTTAAGATTAAATTGAATAAAAAGGGATCAAAAGTCCCATCTACACCAAAATGATATAAATAAAAACTACTGATCATGGCATAAAAAATGACTTCCCAAACAGCTTTCTAGATGTAAAAATAAAAAAGTTATAAGGGTCAGAACACAGCGAGTTAGAGCAATGCTTTTTGTAAAAATTTAATTTTGTAGGTAGGCAGTCATTATAGTCTGCTTCAACATCTACAGGCCATGTTCAGACGTATGAGACTGGCCGTTCCGTGACCTGGCCGGGTCATGGAACGGCCCGTCTCAGGAAAGATCATCCCGATCGGTACTGCAGTACCGGCCGGATAATCTTTAGCGCCACAGAATTCTGTGCAGGCACAATTCCCCGCTGCTCACAATGGAGCGAGCAGCCGGAGCCGCACGCTCCAATAGATGAACTGACAGGGTTTTTTTGCGGCCGCTATTCCATGAATAGCAGCCACAGAAAACTGACATGTCAGTGTCTCGCGGCGCCGCTAGGGATCCCGGCCGGAGTGTATACTATGTGTATACACTCCGGCCGGGATTTCCTGAACCTTCAGCAAAACGTAAGTTCTGCACTAATCACGGCCGTTGCAACAACGGCCGTGATTAGTAGGGAACTTACATCGTGTGAGCATGGCCATATACTGCAGAGAGAGAGATGGCAAGGGGATAACTCACCGAGTGGGTACTTCTTTAACTAAACTAAAGGTTTGAAGCTCCTTTGTTCAACCATATCCCGGCCCTGTAGTTTTCAAGTGTTCTGTAATATCAGAGCCAGGATCACTCTGCTGTAGATTAGATATTAGACCATTAGATATCACATAGTACAGAACTCCAGGCAGGGTGAGATGGGGCTCAGCAGAAGTGTCAGCAGAAGTGAAGTATTCTGTCATATCAGTGCACCAGGACCGCTGGCTTGTAGCTATATTTTATGTTGATTGTCAGGCTGTAAGATAGTATATTCTGATGGTACAGTCAACCTTGTGAATTCGCAATAAAAATGGCTTGACACAGTGGTCTTTGGGTGCTGATATCTTTAGAAAGAGTTCAACATTTAATTAAAAAAAAAAAAAAAAAAAATTGTAAAACTAGAACTCCCATCAATCATCACCTAGTAAGTGAAATGGGGACTGCACAGGATACATAGGTCTAGCTCAGAGGAGTAAATGGTAACCTCTGGAAGCCTCTGGCCCCTAGCTTTAAAGCGTAACTGTCATGTTTTTTTTTATTGCAGAAATCAGTAGTATAAGCGATTTTAAGAAACTCTGTAATAGGTTTCATCAGCCAAAAAAGCCTCCTTCTGTACTCAAGAAGCAATCTCCCAGCCTCCCCCACTGACTTCTTATCTGTGCATTATCAGGCAAACACGTCTTCATTACAGAGAAGCCAGTGAAGACGGGTTCTGCTCTCTCCATTGTAAGCCTATAAAGGGGGGAGGGGCTGGGGGAGATGAGGGAGCAGGAAGAGGTGACATGAAGGTCAGCTGTTTGTAGACTCTCTGGGCACCTAAACCGCAGGATTCTGGGGTCAGAAAGGTCAGTGCTTATCTATGAACTTACTGAGAGAAGATTGCAGGGTGTTGTGCTGTGCAGAAATCCTCCGTGCTCAGTCACTCCTAACAGCCCCTCCCCTCTCCATAGCCACATAATGGAGACAGAAATCCTGCTTCTTCTGATGTGAGGGGGGAGGCTGGGAGATTGCTCTTTCAATACAGAAGGAAACTCTTTTAGTACATAAAACCTATTACAGAGTTTCTTAAAATCGCTTGTACTGTTGATATTTAATGTTTTGAGAAAAATGACCCTGAAATGACAGTTACGCTTTAAGGCTGCGTTCACACTACGTATATTTCAGTCAGTATATGTATATTTCAGTCAGTATATTTCAGTCAGTATTGCAACCAAAACCAGGAGTGGATTAAAAACACAGAAAGGATCTGTTCACACAATGGTGAAATTGAGTGGATGGCCGCCATTTAATGGCAAATATTTGCTGTTATTTTAGAACAACGGCTGTTGTATTGAAATAATGGCCGTTATTTACTGTTATATGGTGGCCATCCACTCAATTTCAACATTGTGTGAACAGATCCTTTCTGTGTTTTTAATCCACTTCTGGTTTTGGTTGCAATACTGACTGAAATATACTGACTGAAATATACGTAGTATGAACGCAGCCTAAGGATGTCCCTCTGAGAGAAAATGTCTAAGCTTACCTAGACCCATAATGAATGACAGCATCTACCCCCATTTTACCCTTCCTTTCAGGTGGTCCTGGGAGTGCACCTGCCAGAGCCTCTAACACGGGTGTCTGGCAGCGTCTCTGGGCGTGACCATATAGTATTTGACGGGGTCAAACTGTGATTCTCTATGAGGTGAACTGAGCATGGGAAGTGTCAGACAGATTTGTAAGTACATTGATGATGGATGGATAGATAGAACATGGATGATAGATAGACAGATATGAGAAATATAGATAAGCCTGCTGAGAAAACAAGCTGCAGGGGTTTGGGAGTGCGGGACTGTATTTTTAAAACTGAAACGGTCCACATTTTCTGAAGAAGGAACACTCACCTCCTGTTGTGAACGCATTAGGGAAACTCCTCACTAACACATTCCTCTCTGCTTCCTATTACAGTAGGGACCAACATAAAAGGAGCAGTAACTGACTGTTCCCTCAGCTTACAGTGCTTGGGGTTGGAGGAGAGATAGCGTCTGTCTGTTCCTGCACATAGAACTTACTGTAAAGCTTGTTAGAGGATAGCAATGTGCCAGAAAGAAGATGGCTGGTGGGGAGGAGAGAGGCTCACAAAGGAAACCAGCCCATCTGGCAATTTCTAGAGTTAGTGGTTCGTGGTTAGTGTCCATTGAAGCATTTTCAACCTTATGGCGCTTCCTACTTCAGGTGGCAGATTGCAGGATGCTGGGAGGGAGGCATTCACTGTACCACCTATCCACCTATCCCCACTGCCCACACCACTACAGTCACAGCCCACAGACTGTCAGCTATAAGTGTTAATAGGCAGTGATGGGCCTCCTCTATCCTGTGTGAGTCAGACAGTTCTATACCTTCTTGGAGACTGAAAGCAGTGCAGCATGGGACATCTATACCGACTGGCGGTATCCAGGGCCGTATTAACAGATGCTGCTGTCCTAGGCACTAAACCTGAAGATGCTCCATCTTCACTCACCAATTAGCATCATGATTTTCTTGGGTGTATTGCCTATAGGTGTATTGCCAATAATCCTGGTAATCAATGACAACAGCCGTCTGCATATTGTCTGAAGGAATTCTCACCACAGAATTGGTAGATTGGTAGGTAATAGCTCCAGGCGTTACATTTACCAGACATGACCAATACCAACATACATCCCCCCCTTCAAAGACACCAGATTTACTGGCAAGTCTGAAAGGGAGATGAGAGACTAAAAAAAATAATAATAAAAAAAGTTGTTTTCTCCCTTCAGCTCCCTGGTGCTTCCCCCCTGCAAGGTGCTGCCCTAGGCACTGGACCACGGGTGCCTAGTGGTAAATACAGCCCTGGCGGTATCTCTACCTACTAGGACAACTATTCTTACTGGGGGCAGCAATCTATACCTAATGGGGACAGCTTTACCTACAGGGGGACAACTCTCCACCTATTGGTGTCACCTCTGACTACTGGTGGGCAACTTTACCTACTCGAGGAAACTATTTCTACTAGGGGCAACTTTATAGCCGCTCAACCTACTGAGGGCAACTCTCTTTTACTAAGGGGCACCTACCTACAGAGAGGGACATTATTATCATTTGGGACACTGTGGGCGGGGAAAAATGGGGAGAATGTTGGAAAAGTGTGAGGCCCAAGATATTTGACAGATTTTGCTATGATACGTGATGGATAGAAGAAGTCTTCTTGTTGGTATGGTTCAGATGGAAAAGAAAAGGAAAGAGATCGACTTCAACCAAAGAAGATGTCAGGATGTTGTGAAGATGTTGCGGTATTTGTCCCTATAGTGGATTGGTAATATGGCCTCGGTATAGTGAGTTTTATTCAGTAACAGCATGATTTTTCACCATATTTTTTTTTAAATATGTAGTCATGGTGTGTTGGTACTATCCATGCCTTTTATAACAGTTGTCTTAGTGCAGTGGGTTATGGTAAGTAACAGTACAAGTGTAATATTTATGGCAGTATACATTTCTTTTATTTCTTTTATTTGGTAACTGTATGACTATTATATAGTACTAATGTACTAAATGTTACCAAAAGGGTTCAGGGGGGGGGGGGGGAGGGGGATGAATAACCAGCACAATTTTAGTTTTCAGCTGAGGCAGCAGAAAAGCTAGAATTGGCTTTACCTTAGTGTTGTGCATTTTAGTGACACTGGACCTCAAGATAGATGATAGAAGTAAGTAAAAGATATAATTCTACTAGTATTTTTTTTTTGTATGTTATGGTGGGGGCAGCCATATTGCCCAAGCTTCTGCTCTGCCCTGTTATCAGCAAAAGGTATAAAGCTGCAAAACAATAGACTGAACTTATTGACTTGTATGGGAAAAAATCTAGGCATGCTCTGTGACCTGTCCAGGACTAAGTGTACAGGTAGGTAATCTTTGTCCATGATCTAATGTGAATGGTCTGGCTCTGTCCTATGTATATACTGGTGTCACCTCTATAGAGTAGGAGATGTCACCTTGTTACTAGGATTTGTGGCCAGAATGAAAACCCGGTAAAGATTAGTATTGTTATAAAATATGTTTTCATGGATAATTTGAAAAATAAAATTCTGCTTTTATTAACAGATTAAACATCACCTACACTACCGTTCAAAAGTTTGGGGTCACCCAAACAATTTTGTGTTTTTCATGAAAAGTCACACTTCTTCACCACCATATGTTGTGAAATGAAGGAAAAATAGAGTCAAGACATTCACAAGGTTAGAAATAATGATTTGTATTTGAAATAACATTGTTTTTACATCAAACTTTGCTTTCGTCAAGAATCCTCCTTTTGCAGCAATTACAGCATTGCACACCTTTGGCATTCTAGCTATTAATCTGTTGAGGTAAGCTGGAGAAATTGCACCCCACGCTTCTAGAAGCAGCTCCCACAAGTTGGATTGGGTGGATGGGCACTTCTGGCGTACCATACGATCAAGCTGCTCCCACAACAGCTCAATGGGGTTCACATCTGGTGACTGCGCTGGCCACTCCATTACCGATAGAATACCAGCCGCCTGCTTCTGCTGTAAATAGTTCTTGCACAATTTGGAGGTGTGTTTAGGGTCATTGTCCTGTTGTAGGATGAAATTGGCTCCAATCGAGCGCTGTCCACTGGGTACGGCATGGCGTTGCAAAATTGAGTGATAGCCTTCCTTATTCAGAATCCCTTTTATCCTGTACAAATCTCCCACCTTACCAGCACCAAAGCAACCCCAGACCATCACATTACCTCCACCCTGCTTAACAGATGGCGTCAGGCATTCTTCCAGCATCTTTTCATTTGTTCTTTTCACAAACGTTCTTCTTTGTGATCCAAACACCTCAAACTTTTATTCATCCGTCCACAACACTTTTTTCCAGTCTTCCTCTGTCCAATGTCTGTGTTCTTTTGCCCATCTTAATCTTTTTCTTTTATTGGCCAGCCTCAGATATGGCTTTTTCTTTGCCACTCTGCCCTGAAGCCCAAAATCCTGCAGCCGCCTCTTCACTGTAGATGTTGACACTGGTGTTTTGCGGGTACTATTTAATAAAGATGCCAGTTGGGGACCTGTGAGGCATCTGTTTCTCAAACTAGAGACTCTAATGTGCTTATCTTCTTGCTTAGTTGTGCAACGCGGCCTCCCACTTCTTTTTCTACTCTGGTTAGAGCCTGTTTGTGCTGTCCTCTGAAGGGAGTAGTACACACCGTTGTAGGAAATCTTCAATTTCTTAGCAATTTCTCGCATGGAATAGCCTTCATTTCTAAGAACAAGAATAGACTGTCGAGTTTCAGATGAAAGTTCTTTTTTTCTGGCCATTTTGAGCGTTTAATTGACCCCACAAATGTGATGCTCCAGAAACACAATCTGCTCAAAGGAAGGTCAGTTTTGTAGCTTCTGTAATGAGCTACACTGTTTTCAGATGTGTGAACATGATTGCACAAGGGTTTTCTAATCATCAATTAGCCTTCTGAGCCAATGAGCAAACACATTGTACCATTAGAACACTGGAGTGATAGTTGCTGGAAATGGGCCTCTATATACCTATGTAGATATTGCACCAAAAACCAGACATTTGCAGCTAGAATACTCATTTACCACATTAGCAATGTATAGAGTGTATTTGTTTAAAGTTAGGACTAGTTTAAAGTTATCTTCATTGAAAAGTACAGTGCTTTTCCTTAAAAAATAAGGACATTTCAATCTGACCCCAAACTTTTGAATGATAGTGTACATTCTTTAGCTCCTAGGTTTTCCTAGGGTATCCTTTTGACACATAAGTCCACAGAATAAGATCCAAAACATCATTGGAATTAAGTATCGTCTGAAATGTAACTAGCTGAGCATTAACTAGTAACCTATGAACAAGAGAAGGAGGAGAGAAGTGGAACAGGAAAAAAAATGAGAGGGATCATGGGATTTGTAGTTTGGCAGGCACAGCCATATAGTGTCTGATGACAAAACAGACAAAGGCAAAGGACAGAAAGAATGAGAAATGGTTTTGATCACATCCCTATCACGTTTCATTGCCCACCCATATCACAAATCACAAGACGTTCTCCTTTTCTGATTCTGGCAAAAACAAAGGCGCTTCTAATTCTCCACGATTTTGATGCTAGCAGGCAGAAAGCACTGTGAATTAAACAGCAGTATAGTTGAGGCTGCTTTTATAACTCAGCATGTGGCAACCAGATGGGATTTTGTGTTATTAAAAAGTCGAACTTTTTCCCATAACCAAGCAAATTTAAATATAAAATCAGGCAGTGGCCAACATCCTAAGAGCACCATAAAGATGGAGCGAGGGAGCGAGAAAATTAGAACTTAATGAGAAACCTATAAATGGAGGAGAATATACCCCCACCCTAACATTGCTCTTCTTGTTAGATCACTCCTTGATTTAAAAGGAAATTCTATATCCAGTGTTACAGTTATATAAATATCTAAGGATGTGTAATCTGTAAGTAAGGATTGTCTGTTTTCTTTGTAATTACCTGTGTTCTCTATGTTCTCTATGTTATAGTGGGCCATGTGTTATAGTGTTAGTGTTCTCTATGTTATAGTGGGCTGCATGTTATAGTGTTAGTGTTCTCTATGTTATAGGGGGCCACATGTTATAGTATTAGTGTTATCTATGTATAGTGGGCCACATGTTATAGTGTTAGTGTTCTCTATGTTATAGTGGGCCACGTGTTATAGTGTTAGTGTTCTCTATGTTATAGTGGGCCACATGTTATAGTATTAGTGTTATCTATGTATAGTGGGCCACATGTTATAGTGTTAGTGTTATCTATGTATAGTGGGCCACATGTTATAGTATGAGTGTTATCTATGTTATAGTGGGCCCCATGTTATAGTGTTAGTGTTATCTATGTTATAGTGGGCCACATGTTATAGTGTTAGTGTTATCTATGTCATAGTGGGCCACATGTTATAGTGTTAGTGTTCTCTATGTTATAGTGGGCCACATGTTATAGTGTTAGTGTTCTCTATGTTATAGTGGGCCACATGTTATAGTGTTAGTGTTCTCTATGTTATAGTGGGCTGCATGTTATAGTGTTAGTGTTATCTATGTTATAGTGGGCTGCATGTTATAGTATGAGTGTTATCTATGTTATAGTGGGCCACATGTTATAGTGTTAGTGTTATCTATGTCATAGTGGGCCACGTGTTATAGTGTAAGTGTTATCTATGTTATAGTGGGCTGCATGTTATAGTGTTAGTGTTATCTATGTTATAGTGGGCTGCATGTTATAGTATGAGTGTTCTCTATGTTATAGTGGGCCACATGTTATAGTATGAGTGTTATCTATGTTATAGTGGGCCACATGTTATAGTGTTAGTGTTATCTATGTATAGTGGGCCACATGTTATAGTGTTAGTGTTCTCTATGTTATAGTGGGCTGCATGTTATAGTGTTAGTGTTCTCTATGTTATAGTGGGCTGCATGTTATAGTGTTAGTGTTATCTATGTTATAGTGGGCTGCATGTTATAGTGTTAGTGTTCTCTATGTTATAGTGGGCTGCATGTTATAGTGTTAGTGTTATCTATGTTATAGTGGGCTGCATGTTATAGTGTTAGTGTTATCTATGTTATAGTGGGCTGCATGTTATAGTATTAGTGTTCTCTATGTCATAGTGGGCTGCATGTTATAGTGTTAGTGTTATCTATGTTATAGTGGGCCACATGTTATAGTGTTAGTGTTCTCTATGTTATAGTGGGCCACATGTTATAGTGTTAGTGTTCTCTATGTTATAGTGGGCCACATGTTATAGTGTTAGTGTTCTCTATGTTATAGTGGGCCACATGTTATAGCGTTAGTGTTATCTATATTATAGTGGGCCACATGTTACAGTGTTAGTGTTCTTTATGTTATAGTGGGCCACATATTTTATTGTTAGCGTTCTCTATGTCATAGTGAGACACACGTTACCATGTTAGTGTTCTTTATGTTATAGTGGGCCTCATGTTATAGTGTTAATGTTGTCTGCGTTATAGTGGGCTGGTTGATCATACCATTTACAAAGATAAATTCAAACCTAAAAAGATTGACATTCTTAACAAACTTATATCCCGCATTTGAAAAAGTAATTGCCCCCCCCCCCCTAACTTACTAACTGGTAGTGCCACCCTTGGAAGTAACATCTGCAATGAAATGTTTGCACTAACTTGCAATTAGTTTTTTACATTGTTTTCACCAAGGAATTGTGGCCTCCTCTTCTTTGCAGAATTACCTTCTTTTGGCTGAATTGGAGAATCTTCAAGCTTAAATCCACAGAACAGCATCCATTAAGTCTTTGGCATAATATACATATATTTCTTTATCAAATGCAAGACCAGCCATTGTGTTTTTTTTGTTTTTTTTTGGTTAGCAGTGGTTTGTGCCTTGCAAGTCTCCATGGATGCCAGTTTGTGAAGTGTGTTTCATAATGTGGAATCTTGTACATTGACCACAAGTGAGGCCT
This sequence comes from Dendropsophus ebraccatus, assembly GCF_027789765.1. Lineage (NCBI taxonomy): Eukaryota > Metazoa > Chordata > Amphibia > Anura > Hylidae > Dendropsophus > Dendropsophus ebraccatus. Next base: position 85,579,402 of record NC_091461.1, on the reverse strand, counting down.
GCAGTCCTTTAAATGTTCATTTGGCTTTTGTGATCATCTGAATTAGTTTTGATGTGGTGGATTGGCTACGCCTGAGAAGTTCACCAACGTTCCACATTTTCTTCATTTGTGGAGAATTAGCCCTCACAGTGGTTTGCTGAAGTCCAAGAACCTTATCCATATCATAAAAATCCGTTCAGATTTGTTGATTTAAAGTCTTTCACATGTGTATTCGAATGTTTTTAGAATATAGCATCATATTCTACTTTATGGGATCTTCTAGCTGCTTCACATTAGCAGACAGGTTATGTTTCTATGATGTTAAATATGTTGCAGTGAAATGATAGAATCTGGGATTTGATCAAATCACTAGTGATTTGATCAAATCCCGGGAAATAATGGAATGGCCAAGTCTTCTATCATTTCCCTGAAGAAAGTCAGTGATCTGATCAAATCACTGACCCCTTTCAGGGAAATGATGGATTGAAAGAGTCAGGAGTCGCCTGGCTATATATATTTATTAAGGAACATGACAATAGTCATTGGAATGAAAATGTATTTATTCGAAACTAATTAACAAAGGAAACAGAAAGCTAACACAGGTAGCTAAACTGATAATTTATAACAAATGCAATTAGTAAATCATCAAGTTCATTCATCTTTTTTATTAAAACACATTGTTGATTTGTGGCATCTCAAGTTGCAGAGTACTTTCCTTTTTTTACAGGCACATTTTTTTTGTGTTACATTGCACATTGGACTGTTGGCAGGAACAGTTCTGAAATCCTTGCCCTCTAATTAAGGAGAATTTTTCTGCAATTTCCCGCAGCCTTAGGTCGGTCTGGGGAGCTGTTTCAGTTAGGCAGACTTAGGTTGGTCTGGGGAGCTGTTTCAGTTAGGCAGACTTAGGTTGGTCTGGGGAGCTGTTTCAGTTAGGCAGACTTAGGTTGGTCTGGGGAGCTGTTTCAGTTAGGCAGACAGGTTGGTCTGGGGAGCTGTTTCAGTTAGGCAGACTTAGGTTGGTCTGGGGAGCTGTTTCAGTTAGGCAGACTTAGGTTGGTCTGGGGAGCTGTTTTAGTCACGCAGACTTAGGTCGGTCTGGGGAGATGTTTCGGTAAATGTTGTTGTGGCTGCTTGAAGAGCGTTTCTAGGTAGCCAATCTTTTATAATTTCCACCGAGGTACCGATTTTGTATAAATTATTTTTTTTACATCTAATACGGTCCCCACAATGATACTTCCATCTAATGAGCCTCTGTCAACCTTGGGTACGTACACCAGAACTGTGGAACCCAGCGACACGTCCTTAAATTTCTTCAGAGCAACTTCTTTCATTTTTTTCTTCCATTCCATCTTTAGAGCTCTCTGCCTTTTGACATAAATAGCACAGAACTTTTGACCCGTATCCCTCTCCTACGGTATTGCCACATATGGCGTACACCAGATTTTTACAAATGTGACATGAATGGGCTCCGGTAGATTCCATTCCACAAACAACGCAACGTGCTTTACTGTCGCCGACAGCCGCTTCCTCTTCCGACTTGTTAAAAATTATCAGCTTAGCCACCTGTGTCAGCTTCCTGTTTGCTTTATTAATTAGTTTCGAATAAATAATTTTCATCTCAATGATTGTTGTTGTGTTACTTAATAAATATATAGAGCTAGGGCGACTCCTGACTGGTTCATTCCACCATTTCCCTCACAGGGGTCAGTGATTTGATCAAATCACTGACTTTCTTCAGGGAAATAATGGAAGGGCTTGGCCATTCCATCATTTCCCGGGATTTGATCAAATCACTAGTTATTTGATCAAATCCCTGAATTCTATTATTTCACTGCGACATATATACTCAACAGCTCTGAAAGGAAACATCCTTGAGTGTCGCTTGTAATCTGCACCCAATTTTCAACAATTATATTCAACTAAAGCGACTCTGTACACACAATCTGCTTCCCCCCCCCCCAAAACCACTTGTACCTTCAGATAGCTGCTTTTCATCTAAGATCTGTTCTGGGGTCCATTCGGCAGGCAATGCAGTCATTGTCCTAAGAAACAACTTTTAAACTTGCAGCCCTGTGTCAAATTGGCGTGGCCTAGAGTACCCATGACCTAGGATTGCAACGTCCGTCCGTCCCTCCTCCCTGCCCTCTTTACCATTAGGGCCTGTTCACATTACGGATTCGGTGCAGAGATCCTGCTGGGAACCTCCATCCGCAGACTCCGCACCGAATTCCTCATGCTATGTCTTTGAATGGGAGGGCTTGCGCGCCTCAGCTCTGGGCCAAATCCGTAGTGTGAACGGGCCCTTAGGAATGCTCCTAGAACAATGTCTCCTATTCATCACCTGTCTGAACACTGCACATGTGCTAGACCGTTAAGGCACATGTGCAGTGTTCAGACAGGTCAAGAATAGGAAAAATTCTGCCCGAGGGCATTTCTAATGATGAGGAGGGAAGGGAGGAGGGACGGAGGGGCATCACAATCCTCTAGGCCAGCGTTTCCCAACCGGGGTGCTGCGGCACACTGGGGTGTCGGGAGAACCCGCCAGGGGTGCCGCGGGATCCCGGTGGGAAATGTGTACTGTCTCTTTAAGCATCCCGAGAAGCTGCGGCCGCGCAGCTTCTTGGGATGCACAGATCGCTTTGATGTTCCTCCCGCACAGTGAGCGGGCGGAACATTAAAGCGAGCAGAATGCAGGAGCAGGACCTGTCAGCGTCCTCCTCCTGCATTCCCTCCCATAGGCTGCCGGCACTTCATACCAGCAGCCTATGGGACACCGGGACGTGATCTCTCCGGCAGGCGTGATCATGTGACGTCATCACGCCTGCCGGAGGTCCCGTCCCTGCGGCTCTCAAGATGGAGCCCGAAGAGGAGGAGAGCTGCTTTCTGCAGCCATACAGCATGATTAGGTGAGTAGGATGGTTTTTTTTTTAGGGGCACCTCTAGGGGTATTATTAGTTCATAGGGGCACCATTAGCTCATGGGGGCACCTCTGGGGGCATTATTAGCTCATGGGGGCACCTCTGGGGGCATTATTAGTTCATGGGGGCATCATTAGTTAATGGGGGCACCTCTGGGGGCATTATTAGCTCATGGGGGCACAGCAGGGGATCCTACATACAGGGGGCATCCCACATTTCTACTCGCTTTACTGCACATAACACCAAACAGCGCAGTTACTTTGGGAGCCTATAGGAGGGAGAAAGGAAAGGAAGTTGCTATAAATGTGCGGAGCCTAAATTGTTTGTCTCGCAGGTTCTGAAAAGATGAAACGTAACTGGAAGAAATCATCATGGAGGACTGGACTGGATGGAGAGAAAAAGGGAAAGTGACGCCTCAGATCAAAGAAGACGTCACCTGTAAGTCACTGTGTGACAGTTTTCTTATTTTGTAGAACATTATTTAGTAGGGGTGCCCCGAGCTGATTTTTTTCCATGGGGTGCCCCGAGGTGGAAAAGGTTGGGAAGCACTGCTCTAGGCCACGCCAATTTTACACAGGGCTGCAAGTTTAAAAGTTAATTTTTAGGAAAATAACTTCATCACCTGCCGAACAGACCCCAGGACTGATCTTGGATCGAAAGCAGCTATCTGATGGTACAAGCGGTTTGGGGAGGGGCAAGATTGTGGGTACAGAGTTGCTTTAACCTATTGAATTAATAGTTAAAGGGAGCAATTTCTCTTTCAAATAAAGCCAGACAGGTCTGCACATTATAAGTCATTACTTTTATGCTGCATGAATCTTGATTAATAGACACCTTCTGTTTGAGTATAAAAAAGCATCTATCAATCAAAACCAGCTCTAATTAATTAAATTGACATTTGTATTTACATTTGTATTTACTTGGGCAGTAACAGAAGATTCTTAGCAACTTGACAAAAGCCAAATTGTAGTGGACAGAGGACTGGGTCAGAGCATCAACAAAATAGCAGGTCTGGATTATTTTCAGTATATATTGATTGGTACCTACCAGAAATGCTCTAGGAAAGTACTACTGGTAATTCAGCTTCAGTGTTGCCCAAAACACACGGTAAAGACTAGTCCCTCTGGTCCGGCCCAATAGAAGAGCGAATGTAACACAAATATAGTACAAACTAAAAAAGTTAATGCCGGATACCTTCAAATGTCCTGTGAAGTTCATGCCTTGATAGGCCATCGTAAAAGGGGCTTACACCAAAATAGGAAGGGGGATAAGTATAGTGAATTGTTAAGCGATATTCCCATTGGAACATTTATGGCAGAACCTTGGGATGTGGGCACAATTTCTGATCCTTCAGAGAGAGGTGGTTAGGAAGTTAAAAAAGCAAAGCTCATTGTTTTACCTACAAAGGTCAATAGAAGCAACGCAAGCTAAGCTGTTTTTGTAACTTTGGAGGGGGCCAGAGGGGCTAGAACAAGTAGTCCAAAGGGGGCCAAGAGGCCCTAATCTAGGGACTCTCCTTCATAAGACATTTATGGCATAGCCTGTGGTTATGACATAGTTATCAAGATGGGATTAACCATCAAATAATAAATACATATATCACCTTACCCTAGTTATAGAGAACATTTGAAGCAGTTCAGCACTTTCAGAAAATTTTCTAATTGTAATACTACAGGAGTCCCAAAGGCCTATGAGGTTAAAGAGGTACAGAATTTCAAACTCAACACCAAAATATGGTTATCACACAGATTTAGAATTCACATTGCAGGTCATTTTCTACACCAACTGTGTGTTTTGCCCAGTGGGAGAGATTTGGTACTAGTACTGTGATACACTGCCACTGTAATAAACATAAGGGGTTGTCAGTCATCAAGCTTTCCAAATTGCTAATCAGACAAAACATATGAGTAACATTTAATGTCAGTTTAGGTATTTAGAAATAGGTGACAACTCAGCATCATTTAGAGCAGTCAGTTGCGTAACAACAATTGAAGCTGTGACCCTGTCACACTAGTGACCTGCAGTTGCCTTTAGGGGGAGCTCTCTGCATCTACAATTATATAGTTCACCTTAAGTTTAACAGTGGCTGTGCAAATCCATATGTCTGGGGGTGGGGGACAGGAAAGGAGCCTGATAAAATAGTTTACGTAAGTTTCGTACTTATGCGTAACAATAATAGATTACCACTATTTTTGAAGTAGCTCTAAGTGGAAATTGGTACATTTTTCAATTTTCCTAGGACCAACAATCTCTCTGTATGTAACAGGAGAAGGAGGCTTCAGCTCACCCTATTTGGCAATGCGTGGTTATAATATCATGCAGTTCCCCAGGAGCCAGGAGCGCGTGAAAAAAAAATATGTTGCGGGCCGTCACCCGTATGAGTAGTATCAAAAACCGAGGGATATTCACAGCTCCTTAAAAAGTATATTCGTTTTTATTGGTACAACTTAAAAAAAAGGCAGAAACATTAAAATCGCGCCGACGCGTTGTGGAGGAGACCCTCCTTAATCATGGCTCATGATTAAGGAGGGTCTCCGCAACGCGTCGGCGCGATTTTAATGTTTCTGCCTTTTTTTTAAGTTGTACCAATAAAAACGAATATACTTTTTAAGGAGCTGTGAATATCCCTCGGTTTTTGATACTAATCTCTCTGTATGGCTATGTTCACACACTATTGAAATAACTGTAATTTTTATTGGACATCCATCATTTAACATTATTTTACACAAATCCATTGTTATAAAATAACGTCCTTTATTTGCTATTAAATAATGGACGTCTGTTAAAAACAGCTGTGAACATAGCTAATGATAGATGTGATTGTACAAAATGGAGACCAATAGGCCTTTTGCAGACTGAGAAATTCTCTGTTTCCAGCAGTTTAAGGCTATGTTGTCACTTCGTGAACAGATCGGAGGAAGGCGACAATCTAGTTAAATAGATAGCCACTAACATAGATCATGGTTATTGTTAATGGCCGTCATGGTGTGAAACCAAGACTAAGGGCCTGCGAGCCTAAAACATGTTTCTCTGAAGATTTTGGAGTATGTTTTTATACAAATAAAGAAGTATAGATTGCATTACATTGAGCTGCTGGATATCTTTCCATTCAAGACTGCCACCTTCCTCCGCTATGTTCCTACAGTGGGAACATAGCCTCAAAGTGCCTGTGTGTGTTGCACTTTGACGCCGAAAAATGCTGACTTTAATTTAAAAAAATACCCAGGTGATATTCTAGTGCAAAAACCCAGCACAGATAACTAAGTTCTACAGTATTAAACAATACTTCAAATGAAAATGCCTAGTCATTCTAAAAACAACAAACCACTAAGAGTTCATTTAGACTGAATGCTGAATCAGTCAAAATCCATAATACAGTACTGTAAAGATGTTTTAGAAGAAAAATTTGACAAACATCCAGTGCAGCTGTTGACCTTTTGTTTCCAAGGATTGTCTAGCTGTTACTGTGTACTGAGATGATTACATGGCCGTCACTTATCCAATGAATACCTGATAATCTTTCAGGACGTGATCTGATTGAGGACGAGAGAGTCAGCTTCGGAAAGGAAGATATGTCCATTAGCTTCATCCTGGCAAGGCTGTTGTCATTGTTTTGAGATATTTTCTTCTTGGCTCACAGCTTCGGGGATTCTGGACAACTCTTCCTTAATAATTTCCCTTATAAATTACGGTAACAATTTACAAACAGAATGCAGTTTCCTTACCAAGAAGAAATGAAGCTTACACCAAAGAGAAGAATTCAGTTCTTTAGCTTAATGACTGAACATTGCAGTCACTTACATGCCATATGACTCAACACTATGATGTAAAAAAATATATATATATATTAGCAATAATTATGGTGCATGTTAGTTTTTGAAGCAAATCTACCATCAGGTACAGCATTTTTTTTTTGCATTACCCTGTAGGCACCAGTGTGGATATCCCGATGACATGGTCCTTTTTTCAAACCAGTGCCCAGTTCCCGTGCTTGGCGACGCTTTTGTCTTGTGCACCGGCCTGTCTCTATGCATAGGAGGCGGACCTGGAAACCCCAGTGCCATGAAGTCTTGTCACCTCTGTGACGCGGCCCTGATGATTCCAATGAAGGCTCGTCACAAAGGGGAGGAATATCATCACACTGGGGAGCGCTGGGCCAACCTCCAGTGCATACAGTCGGGCCAATGCATAAGATGTTAACTGCGGTGAGTGCGGGAAATGGGTGGTGCTGACAGGGTAATGTAAAAAAAAGCATCTCTTTGGCATATATTTATTTAATTGCTCAGACTGGGTAAAAAAAAACTGTCAGTAACATAGAAGATTAACAGCAGGGGCACAAACTGGCAACAATTTGCACAAGTTTCCTGGTTAACAAAGCTTCATAATTATGCCCTTTATTTCCTTAAAGTGTAACTGTCATAGTGACATGGCAGAAGTTTGCATCAGCCAGGGTCCAGGTGCTAAGACTCCCACCGATCGCTCAGCAGTGCGCGCTCTGTTCCTTCTCTGCTGTAAACTTGTAATACGAGCAATCTCCGTTATAATGGGAGCCTATGGAACTTCCGGTATACGGAATTGATGGAAGTTCCTTAGGCACCTATTGTAATTCCAGAGACTGCTCGTATTAGCAGTTACAGCAGAGGAGAAGTGACAGAGAGCGTGCTGCTGGGCGCATTTGCCCCTTCATTCCAGCAATCGGTGGGCCTGGACCCCAACCGATGCAAACTTCTGACATGTCCCTATGACATGTCAAAAGTGTTTTTAAATGATAGTTACACTTTAAGGCAATGTTCACACACTGTAATACAGGGGCCGTTGTTTAACAGCAGCTGTTGTATTACAGCGCAGTACCAGCTGCAGTCTTACATGTAACATGTGGTTATTTGAATTGCGGGCACCTTTAAGTGTATATGCAATTTAATTAACCGTTGACCTCAATACAATGTATGGCATTTCTTGTAAAATTTTTCTTTTGAAAAAAGAATACATTGTGTGCACACAGGCTAAGAACATCTGGTGTTTGCAAAAGATGTCTGAAAATAATTGTAATGATCATTATTTTGATGTCCGCGCAGACGTCCATCATTTGCGCCTTAGACGTCCATCATTCCATTGACTTCAGTGCATTGCATTGAAGTCAAATAAATCTCGGCAAAATAAGACATCTTTTAAAACAGAAAAAGCGGACACCTTTTCTGTTTTTAGTACGTAGTGTGAACATAGCCTTACTTGTAGGACTTGTCAAGTTAATACATTCATTTAGCAAACTTTCCTTCTCCTGTTATGTTGCTCGTTCCTTCCTATTGTTGACAACTTGTTGTCTAGGTTACAGACCACCACTCTGCTATTATATTTACACTGTATCTATATGCATCTACATTATAGCTACATATAAACCAGCCAGGCCACTGTTTCCAGAGCAGAGTGGTGGTCTGCAAATTAGGCAACTAGCTGCCAACATTGGAAGGAAAGAGAAGCATATCAGGAGAAGAAGTCAAGTTTGCTAAACTATGTAACTGGCTGTCACCAGTCTCACTGGTATGTAGGCACACCTCATGGTATCACATAGTTGTAAATTAATTCATATATTTCTAAGAAGAACAACTAATAAATACAATTTTAAACAATTCTAACAGAAGAAAGGTACAATCTCACAACTGCTAAGAAAAACTGTTCCAGAATTCATTAGTAGTCAGGAATGAAAGTATAATTTAAATTAGGCATGGCAAGACAAATGACCAGATTTCCAACACTTTGGCACAGACCGGCACCGTAATAAGATAGCTCTTCATGATTTCTATGTTGACTGCAATAATCCTAAAATGACAAACAGGGGGCATAGGCATAACGGTATGGGCATAACTTCTTTTTATATATAAGGTTCCCAGAGATAAAACTTTCCAATCGGGTATTTCTAAATTTAAGTGTTTATAATCGGAATAGCCCTTTAAGATAAAGAAGCATATATAAAGTAATGTAATGGATGGTGCACAATGGGTGTCATAAAATATGTCTATCTTCTTTCTTGGAGAATGTATGCAACTTTTCTTGACAATTTGCCAAAATAAACAGGTATTTGATTTGATGGGATTTCTTCCTATCTTATATCTATTCTTCCCCATATGGTTTGAGTTACCCTGTGGAGACTCCCTGTGGAGAGGGAGTCTCTCTCCAGTCTTATAGCAGTTGTATGTTTAAAGGAGAAGACCAGCGAAAATGTTTATTAAAGTATTGTATTGTCCCCCAAAAGTTATACAAATCACCAATATACACTTATTACTGGAAATGCTTATAAAGTGCTTTTTTTCCCTGCACTTACTACTGCATCAAGGCTTCACTTCCTGGATAAATTGGTGATGTCACGACCCGACTCCCAGAGCTGTGCGGGCTGTGGCTGCTGGAGAGGATGATGGCAGGGAGGGACACAGGGCACTGTAGGGACACTGAGCATCCCCCTGCCATCATCCTCTCTAGCAGCCACAGCCCGCACAGCTCTGGGAGTCGGGTCGTGACATCACCATTTTATCCAGGAAGTGAAGCCTTGATGCAGTAGGAAGTGCAGGGAAAAAAGAACTTTATGTGCATTTCCCGTAATAAGTGTATATTGGTGATTTGTATAACTTTTGGGGGGCAATACAATACTTTAATAAAAATTTTCGCTGGACTTTTCCTTTAACCTTCATGGCTTATATACCCTTCTATTAGTGGCAATGTCCCAAGACAATGAAGTGACACAATAAGATTTTGTTCTGGCTTAGGAATTGTTAATATAATAAGTGATGTGATAATGAGACCAACATGAAGATTTTTGTCAAACATTCTTCATTTTTAGTCTATTTTCTGGCTTTAACCGCCATATAAATAGTTCATTGCGTAAGAGTTATGCCCAAGTTTTACATGGGTAGGCCATAACTATAAATACATGTTGATCAGCCAATTACTATTAAAATTGTATCATACAATAGAATCTATTGAAAGTTTTTGGAAAGCTTCAGAAAAGTTTATAATGGAACCAATGCATAATTTTATGCCTGAATCCTACTCGTGAATTTATACACAGATGGCAGGAATTTTGAGGCCATAAAAACAATTGACTTCAACAAGATTTTTCTTTTTTTGCTTGTTTCCTACAATAGAAAGTGGACAAATATGTAGACCTTGAGGGTGAATTTATTTGACTCCCTCTCTCCTCTCACTGCTTCACCATTTCTTAACCTTGATCAGATAACCCTCCTACCGTCATAGATAATTCATTTTAAGTGACAACCTATTTTTCAAGAAAATGAGTAATGCCCCATTATATTGTAGCAGTCTCATCACCAGTAATGATTTATGCATTCTTCAACCAGCTCATTTTCTATCTATTGTTTAGTTGTCAAATTCTGTCTATTAGGTTGAAGTTGAAAGTATTAGTCCTTGTTGGGGATTTTATTATACATAAGTTTAATGTGTTTCAATGCCTGTTGCCCTTGCATGCTTAGACATTTGTTAGACACAGAGGAGCTGTAATTGGCTGCTGTGGACAGTTTACACCAGTTTATATTTTACTCCCTTCGATATATCTGGGTCATAGGGTTTTAGAAACAAATTTTGTGTGATTAGTCTTAAATTAACTTAATTACGCTTACAGATTACTCTTAAAAACTTGTGGCGAACACTGGTTCTAAATGTTTATATTGAAGTGTCACTGTCATTTGGAAAAAATTTTGACATGTCATAGAGATATAAAACAAGAAGTACAACAGCAACCTACAAGCAAGTGCTTACTGTGCATACTCCCCCTGGCACACACACAATAAAAACCGCCTCTATAGACATAAAAAAAAAAAAAAACTTAGCAAACCATTTGATCAAACAGAGTGTACCATGTCACTACCAGAGCCCATTGCCAGTGTCTCTGAGGACACCTTAACGTCTTGAGATGGTACTCCCTGTTTTTAAATATCTATAGAGCAGTTTTTTATCGTGTGTACGCCGGGGGGAATATGCATGGTTAGCACTTGCACCTGTAGGTTGCTGTTGCACTTCTTGTTTTTTTGTCTGTACTTCAGCCATATGCAGCGTGCTACCTACAGTGTGAACTGAGACATAAAAGTGCTGCTGACTTTTCCTTTTTTTATGTCATAGAGATATGTTAATATGTCAAAAGTTTTGGCCGGTACCAAGAGTGTTTGGGTCTGTACCAATTGAGACAACAAGCCAGGAGAAGACCCCGATAAGCGTCACATGATTATTCAGGCTCTCGTACACAGTCTATCAAGCCTGACTTTTTTTTTCTCACACAGAACGGGGAGCAGACACGCTACAGCACGGTCCTCTCCCTGCTCATTCTCCCGATCAGTACAGGTCTGAACATTCAGACACAGACCGATCAAAACCTTTGACATGTCTCTCGGACATGTGGAAAGTTTTCCCAAATGATAACAAGTGACACGTTAAAGTAGACCTGTGTAAATAAGCCTGTGCCTAGATAGGGCCAGTCTTCAGGATTTTGGAAACTTTATTTAATCTCCATATTCCTTTCCAGTTGAGAGATATAAGCCTGTATGTTAACATGTAAATGAGGCTCAAAAGCCCAGGGGGTGTTCCCCAGCTTGACAAGAGCCAAGCATGTCCAACCCATGTCCTCTTTTACTAACCCTGTTCCTGCTTGCATCTACTTCTTCCATTGTCTGATAGACACTAGATAAAAAGTATATGAACCAGTACCTGGGCTTTTGAGCCTCACTTACATATTAACATAAAGGCTTATAGCTCTGCACTAAAACAGACTATAGAGATTTAGTAAATGTATGTACAAAATTCTCATGAGAAGCCCTATCTAGCCATGGATTTATTTACACCCATACTTACTGCTGACAGGTCCATTTTAATGAGTATTTAGAACCAGTGTTACAAATAGAATGAGAGACAGCGCTTCATAGTGTAATCCAGACAAAAGAAATAAGGTGAAGGTGTATATGGAACGTTCACCTTAGTGAGTTGTGCAAGTATAAGGCACAACCCTCACTAAAAGCACATAAAAGAACCACAGCCACTCACATTTAATCCTCTCAGGGATTTACACAATTGACAAACTCCTCTAGTCCTACAACAGGATGACGGGCACAGGTCCAGGTAGCCAGAAATCGATAGCGAATATTAAAATAATTTAATAAAACATACAATACAAGACAAAATGCTTTTTGAGACTGGTCCGGTCTCTTTCTCAAGTGTCCTATGGACCTGAGCCCGGCATCTTCTTGTTGGAGTGAAGGAGTTTGTCTAGAACCAATGTTAGCCTACTGGTGTGAAAGGGTAGTGTAATCCAAGATCCTAATCACTTGGAATTAATATCTAAAACCTGGAGTTTTTAAAATTTGCCCAAGCCAGCATGCCATATGCGATGGCAACAGTCTAAAATTTAAACACATTAAGCTTAGTTTTATACTTGGGTACAATAAAATGACAAAGGAGGACTAACATTAACAAAAAGGTATATCTCCTGGTTATGCCCAAAATCCTGATGACTAGCTCTATCTATTTTACACTGCTGTTTTCATGCTGACAGGTCTGATTTAAAGGACTGTCCAGAATGAGAAAAAAAGTGTAATTTTTTTTCAGATACAGTGCCAATGTTATCCATGGACTGTGTCTGGTAGACAAAAGGTGGACAAAAAGGAAATGATCAAAGGAATTGGCCACATCATATGAAAACTAAGGTGTGCCTGTTAATGGTGAAGTAATGTGATATACAGTACTACAGCTTCTTAATTTCTGATGCCCATGTTCCTCATGTTCCTGAAGGCCTGCCCCATTGCTCCTTCATTTTGTTAGTGCGGCTCGGACATTAATTCCATCTATAAGATAGATGCACATGAAGGAGCATGTGACATACATGCCACTATGCACTCTCTGTAGGAATACACTGCACACCACTATGATGTCACATTACTGAACTATTTACACACATTTTATATAAAAGTGGCCAAAAGCAACCAGCGAGACCTTAAACATCATTTAATTGCAATAATGGGGTACTCTGGCCAAACTTAAAAAAAAAAAACAGGGAGGACAGGGGTTGGTGGAAACATAACAATCAAGTTATTCTTGCCTGTCCCGGTGCCCCCGCAGCTGCAGCGCCACCCCTCTTTGTCACCCATTGGTCTCCTGTATCTGTTATTTTCTGTGTTGCCAAAATGCTAACAAAACTACCTGCTCAGCCAATTAGTGACTGAGACAGGACACTGGCTGAGTATTTATGAGCAGGGCCGTGACATCACAGGACCAGGAGATACAAGATACTGGAGACCGAAAGCACCAGATCAGTGAACTATAACCTGAATGCAATACTCCCCCACCCCCTGCTCTCCCTCTTTTTTTTAAAGTTTGCCTAGAGTGCCCCTTTAAACAAAAGCTAAACAATGTTCTAATAAAAAGACCCAGTAACAAAATTCAATAGGAGCAGTGTGGGCTGTAAACGAATTATTTATTATTAGCTCCAATAGCAGACTCTTGTGTAAGTTAGTAAAGCGCTGTTAATGAATAGTTATAGGCTGAGCAGAGACAGAACATGTATTAAATCTGGTGGAGTAAGACAGGAATGAAAAGGCAGACAAACTCTAGAAAGCATGAGGCAAGAATTAAAAATAAAAAATTGTATTTTATTTCTGACACAAAGTATCAAAATGAATAATGTGCATTATTTTTTCCATTTTCATACAAATATAAAAATATATAACATATATAACAGTGGGGGAATACTCTGATTAAAAAAAAAAAGATTATACGTATTTACAAAGAAAGAAAAGGCTAGGAACCCCACTGACTACACCACCCAACAATGCAGGGGTTACAGCGTATCTGTCGTGGTAATTTCATCACTTATGATACAGAAAATAGACATTGCTTTAGTCAAACACTTGTGATGTCATTTTGTTTGGACTGTGTTTCCCCGACCATCCATTATAGTGTGAACCATGCCTCCCCATTGTAAGCATACAAACAGCTGATGGATTTCTTGTTCCAGTCATACTAATTGCCAGTGGAAGTTTACAAAACATTTCAGTTTTTGGTTTACATGAAATTACATTCTTTCCATTTTAAAATTAGAAACATGCATAGAACTTAAAAATCCCCATTGTTCCCCATGTGCAGCTCATGCCCTGAAACATCTACAGTGCTAACACTCATCGGGAATGGTATCTGTATTGTAAGTTTGTATAGTAACCAGTTTATGTATACCTAACATGTACAGTATGGCTAATGAATTAAGGTATATATTAGATATCGAACTTCGATTTTAAACTGCCAAGGAGGAATCATATTCCAAAAAACGGAATGGATCCCAGGAGGAAAGCTTTCAGCTTTTCTCTGTTATTTGTTCTGGGAATCATCACAATTTTTTGGTTAGAAAAATTCTCCATTGAGTAAGCGTAAAGGAAGCCTGAATCGCTTAGTTTCCCTTTAATCGGTCTTATCTCGCAGGTAATACTGATGACACGCATCCCCTGAAATGAGTCACAGTGCAGACCCTATTCCTTTGAAGACGCCTCCAGAAACTTAACATAGACTTTTTCATTGTTTGCTGTTGGGACTCGTAGACAAAACTGTGTAGATTATAAATGATCTCCATGACAGATAGGAATACTCAAATAGTTAAAGCTGGAAGTAAGAGGCAAGGAGTTGCACCTGTCATTGACATTTCCACATCACAATCCTATAACATTAATAATTTCCACTAAACTACAGTCTGTAGTGACTTATAAACCATACAAAAAAGCTCTTTTATTTTTACTGACTATATTACTAGTAATGTATAAAAAAGACTAGGAAGAGGAAGAAAGACAAGGTCTTAAATTAGTAACAGTTCTATGTATTTAATGGAGATCTGGTTCATCATCATGGATACTTTGTGGTTAAGGGTCTAGTCACTTTGCTGCCAGAAAGACTAACCGCACATTATTTGGCAGTTAAGGTGTTAAAAGGCCCTAACCACTCTTTGGTTCCTGGTAGTCTAACCTCAAAAATTCTCTGGGGCGGCTAATTTATGCACCTCTTAGGGTTTCTGGTGTCTTAATTAAAGCAAGACCTCATACGGGAGCTTACATATCCTGTAGCAAGGTCAGGGGCAGCAGAAAGACAAAAAGCAGGGCATGCACTGAATATTTCACTAGAAGGGAATGGTGGGGGGTAGAGCTGATTCCACAAGGCTGCACAGGAATTATTTATATGCAGAGGCAGGAAGGTAAAGGAGCAACAGGGGTTGTGTAGAAGCCAAGGGAGGATAACCAGATGTTCCTGCATTCATTACAAGTAATCTCTTTCTGGGGTTGCCCAAACATTACAATGCACAACCCTTGCCATGCTGTAGATGCAGGTGTTGCCTAAAAGTAAAACACAAGTACTTTCATGTGAGCCGAAACAAAACTTAGCAACCTAGTACACCAGCAATCTAAAATATTTGAGTCAGGTTTCTAAAATGAACATCAATAGAAGTTTTGCATTTTAGATTTATTTTTACAGATTCAGATGGGATTTTATTTTCAACAGATTGTCAATTATATTTTTGAATTAGGATTTTTTTTTCTTTTACTTTGATAACTTGGTTTCTAGATATGTGCTTCATAGATACAATGAAGGTTTGTGCAATGGAAATGCAACGATGGGAAAAGCCTCTCAGCGTCGTAAAGAAAGGGATTCCAATCATAAGTATCACTGGTCTAACTGAGCCCTGAGAATCCAGTCTTACAGATAACAGATGGCACGTACAATATTTGTGTCATAAGGCTTATGTAAGATTGTCTTTACTTAGGAATTCTTTCAATACCCATGACTGCCTTACAAAACAATGGGGCCTCATTTATCAAAATGTCCAAAAGATCAACCAATCAGTTCAGGTTTTATTATACTAAAGCAGACTTAAAATTAAAGCAGAGGTCTGATTGGTTGCTGTCAGACAGTTTTGATAATTTTGTCCAACAGTTCTTTCCCTTGTGGAGTTAGTAGGGCTTCTTAAAAGGTACCTTTCTTTACGTTTCAGCTTTACTCGAGCTATAAGCAATTGCAGGAAGTCCAATAGACTTTAATTGCAATGCACATATTTAGGACTTACGGAAATTCAGTATTGTGCTCATTTTAGCAGAACGGAAATTCTCAGCACGTGGAATTGTGTGATTTTCTGAAATTAGAGGTACCCTATAAAGCCAATGCTTCCTGGCTAAGTAAATGCAAAAGGCTAGTGATGAGCGAATACTGTTTGATCGAATAGATATTCGATCGAATAGCAAGGTATTCAATCTATTGAATATTATCAAATAGTTCGTCGAGTATTCGATAAATATTCGATAAGCGTTCAAATCCCTCAGCTTCCGGTTTTTACCTCCAAGTGGTCGAATAGATGTTTTTTAATAATCGAATACTTGCTCCCATAGACTTTAATGGGATTGAATATTCGAATATACGGGAGACATTCGTACGAATATCGAATATTTCACTATTCGCTCATCACTACAAAAGGCATTATTATACAGATAAAATTGGCTTACTATTGCCCTTTCCATGTGGCTACCCTGTAAGTCCCATAAACAGCCAACAATTTCATGGGAAATTTTGTCTTTACTTATCCTCTGGCATGACAAACAGATTTACAAATATACTTGGAACCCAACAATTCCCAAAGGAGACATTTTTTTTTTAGCAGAATCTCAGATACATTTTTTGAATCATCATTGATTGAATGTTACAAAAAGTTTTACTTATATCAGAGATTCCTCTTCTATAGACATTTACAATGGATAAAAGCAGATGAGTGTGGGGGAAAAACACAGGTAATTTGATTGTCTTTAAAAGTATATAACATTACATTATATGAATGGGTTGTTTTCAGATGTATATATGCACACAACTAGTATTTCAAAAAAATTGAGTTTAGAAATCTCTTCCAAATTATTTTGCTGGCATTCTCTTATGACTTCCAATTCTCAAATATTCCCTTTTATTTGACTAGCCGGGAGATTAAGACTGAGATTAGAAAAAGTAGAGAACCTGGGAGAACCTTGGTACGGGGTAGAATCTCAATCCACAAAAAGTTATTTAAGGTTCCCATGACCCATCCTATTTTAAGGATACGTCTGCTCCACACCATCTCCTTTTTCAGATTTTTCAATGTGAAAAAAAGGTTAACCGTCAGCGTATGATGCATGATTTGGCAGATGAACACTTCGGTGCCTTTAGTTGTTACATGTGTACATATGTGAGCTGAAAGACGTAGGGTTCAAAATAAGATTTTCAGTTAAGTTAAATTAAAGATAAATGAAGTGCTAAAGAAATGTAATAGGGACAATGGTGTCAAGTTAAGCATTCCCGCTAATAAAGCGGCCCTTCACGTCTGTTAACAGTGGGCTCAGATAACTAAAAAGCAGCGACTTGTCTGCCTGTGTTTGTACAATGGCACATGCCTGTAGAGGTTTTGGCATAAAAACGAAACCAATGTTTTGATGCAGGTTAAAAAAATATACTCAAAACCCTTGAGGCAGCTGGAATGGGGATGTTTTTGAACAGGCAGAGAAGAGAAGGACCAGATGCTAACAATATTTTTGTGTACCTCAAGATTCAATGGAGGCAGCTGTCAAATCTAATTTTGGGGGGGAGATTTTACAGATATTTATCATTATTTGTTCTAAATGTTTAACAGACCATTATGCCCTGATGACACGTTTAAAGGCAGTGTTCTTTTTTTTTTAAGCTTTCATATTGGCATTTTGTATGAAAGCTTTACCAATTGGCTACATTGTATCATGAAAGTAGCCTTTTTCTCTAAATAAAAAAAAAATTGTGGCACTAAGTGCAAGGCATGTTTCACCCTCCATCTTCATCACAGTTCAATAGAAAGGAAGGCTATATTAAATAATATAATATACATGTGTGTATATATATAGATAGATAAAAAAGATAGATTCAGCAAGGTTATTGGTCAGATCGATACAAATTTGAAATGAATAGACGAATATAATGTGGTCTAGTATTATCTAGTTCTCTAGTTAACAAAAAGTATAATACATTTTACGCCACTACTTTCTGAACCTTGCAAAGTTAAGCTTTGAAAATTTTGCTTGTTATTTGTGGAGGCTCCAAATGGTGGATGTGTAAAATACTGCTCATTGGGATGTCCCAGTATTGGAAAGGAAGCCCACTCAGTTTTGGGGCCACATGGGGTTTCTTACAAGGCTCAGCACCAGATACATTAAAAAATTCCAGGTTACAGGCGTGTGAGTACCCATGAAGATCGTGTCTTAACACATTCAAGCCGGGAGCGGAAGCTGCACATCTGCGTCATCTGCTTACTTGTTCAAAGCTTTCTCCAGGTACTCCTGGATCCACTTAATCTTAGGGTCCAAGCAAATCTGTTTGCCATTGTGCTTAAGACGAGCCCTGTAAAAGATTAGGTACAACTAGATAAGAGAAAGTGATAAAGGTGGGGGAAGCAATGAGAATAATTAATGGTATGTTGATACTGTGTATTAGTATAAAAGCAAGTGTAATATAAATCTGTCATCAGGAACCCTAAGTATGGTACTAGCATCCATGACTGCAGTATATACCTCAAGAAAACAGCTGCTTTGGGTTCCGTGAAGAACAACTAACATGTAAGGTCATATATAGTTTACAAAAACAAGGCCATGGTAAGTGCTGAAGAGGGGGCCCTATCATGTTATACTGTAAGCATTTAAAGTAACACTGTCACCTCCTGTTTGCATTCTGACATCTCTACACAGGTGTAAAGGGTAGATTTAGCGGTTTTCATACCTTATTTTATATCATACGTCATGGTGCTTGTTCAAGTAAAAAGTCATCTTTTATCAACTGCAGATTGTGTTAAGTGGGTGGGGCCTCGCGACATTAGCGCCACTTAGCCCCGCCCACAATGCCACAGTTGGTCCCGCCCCCTAGCCGGCCATTGGAACAGGCTGGCCGAAAGGTCTAGACCCCACCCCCTTTACATCGGCCAACCAATGGGTGTCAAGGGGGTGGGGCCAACGATGTCGTTGTGGGTGGGGCTAAGTGGCGCTAATGCCGTGAGGCCACGCCCACTTAATACAATCTGCAGTTGATAAAAGGACACTTTTTACTTGAACAAGCACCATGATGTATGATATGAAATAAGGTATGAAAAACGCTAAATTTACCCGTTACACCTGTGTAGAGATGTCAGAATGCACAAAGGGGGTGACAGTGTCACTTTAAGTAACAATAGACAGGACCTTCCCACATTTAGATGATGAGAAAGGCTTCTGGGCATGCTTAGTGAACTATAATTAGGGGGACACTGAGTTGTAAATGTTGTGTTATCTATATATTGGTGTCACCTATCACTATGCTCCTTTCTGTGTTGATAAAGAGGCCATTGCGGGAAAATGATCTCTATAGAACAGAAAGTCTCAGCTTAACTTTAGGTGTAGTGGCCGGAATGGAAACTGCAAGATTTCAGGCTTATTTCATAATATAGATAGTAAAATGGAGGAAAATAACCTGTAAAAAGATGGTTAATATGAAAACAAGATTTAAACAAAGGGTCCTTTTCTGATGACACGTAAAGTGTGTTGTAATATATAAAATAATATATAAAATAAGGCCATTTTCTCTCCAGGAAAGGCTTGGAATTTTTCCTTATGTTCCCTCATTTGGGATCCCTTCTTTGTTTTCTTTTAAAATAGACATGTTTTGTTACTTTGTACTTACACAATCTGCAGAGAGCAGTTGGTGGTGGAGACAATCTTCAGGTGTTTGATGTTGCTTTTGGCCACATTACTTTCAAAGTATCTACAGGGACATCGGTAAGTCAAGCTGACCGGTTTCTCTGTGGGGACAAAACACAAACATTAGGAGTAAAACCTTGCCTTGAAACAGGCATTAGAAAACAATTTGTCATACTGGACAGCAATCTGTTGTTAGGACTGTAGCAATTACTGAGAAATTACAGGAATAAAGGAACTGACTTCTAACTCTTTCGAAACTTACAATTTACAAGTCTACTAAGTATCTAGTACCACAATGATAGTAACAATAATTTCTATATTCACATAAACCTAAAAGGGTTTATAAACCATGATCTTTATTATTCCAGAACTAGCGCCATCCCTTGGTTTTGCATGGCATTGCACCCCAGTCTCAATCACTTAAATAGGGAAATACCAGCACAAAAAATACTATCTAGAATTAGACAAACCTCTTGATACCAAAATCTTTATATGTCTAAATTACCATAGAAACAAACAAAAGAGATTTTGATTATATCTATATTTTTACAACATTTTCCTTTCCAAGCATTATTTGTTAACCTAAAATAGTTTGTGTTCTCTAGGGTTGTTTGATGGAAAATCTGCAGCTGCTCATGTTACAGCACTTAAAACCAGTCAAAGGTGTCTAGCAAGGCTCGCTGAGCTCCCTGTAGCCCTCAGATGTTTTTTGTTTTGTTTTTTACATTTTGAAATTTGTGAAAACAATCTGCTTTAATATATATGTATGTGTGTATACAGTGTGTGTACAGTGTATATATAGGTATATAGAAAAAACTCTAGAAAGAAACATGAAGTTAGAAAAATGTTATTCATGGAAGTACTTCTCGCAGTACTCAACTATAAACTCTTGCATTTCAATATGTTTTTATTGAAAATTTTGATTGATCAAAGAAACAAGACAAAGGAGAAAATACAAGAGCTGGCACTGGGACGTAAACTCATGATGAAAAGAACATTGAGAATAAAACGTAACAGTAGCCAACATAAATATGCAGCGAGGATGAATAACATGGGGAACATAAAAATACTATTCTGCTAAATAATAATGTCTTAACTGGCTAAGTAAAGCAAAAGGAAGACGGAAAATATAGGGGATTGGGGGTAAAGAATTACTAGAAATGGTAAATTTAAGAAGAATGGTAAATGTAGGAATAATTGTTATATGTTGTATGTATTGGGTGAACCTAAAGTACAGAATAAAAGAAGAAATCCAAGAAATAAAGCCACCTGGGTCATTGGATTGTAATAAATGGCGGCAAGATTTTAGCTGGCAGCTCCTTAATGCCTCAGAGGTGGCTGATAGTAATTAGACAAGATAACGGGACAGATAAATCAGCACTTAGCTACCTTGTTATTCCAGTTATTAGAGTGGTTTTTAACCTTAGGCTATGAAGAAATCTATTCTGGGAGGCAAGGAAGCTAAACTGAGCAAGGGAAATGGAAGTTTAATGACAGCAAAATGGATTAATCCTTATTGTGCTAGATAGACCTAAAGTATGGGCTTAAACCATGTTCTTCCAGAAAATAACAAAACCCAATCAATACTCTGTTATCTGACAGTGCATGATCTCAAGCTCTGCTTTTTCAACTTGAAAACCAGTCATTTGGATATTCTAAAGCTGTCTGAATCATTCCCTAGACAAGTTGGTCGGGAAAAAAAGTTGGTTCATAAAAAAAAGTGCAAACATGCAAATTAAAATGTTTTGTTTTTATCATGGACAAGTAAAAACCTAACTTTATATAAGGATACATACTATGGAGGTAACCTATGTTACTGTTATGGGTTTTTTAAAGAAAGTCTATAAAGCCTATGCAATGCAGCGGGGAGGTAAGGAACACTACCCCGGTCTTCTCCTGCCAATGTTCAGAGATTGCCCGGTGTCTGAACACTCAAACATTTTACACCCTACTTAAAAAACCTAAATGATCACTCACCACAGCGAGAGCTCTAGAGACCAGGCTCACATTTGCTCTTATCTCAGTAAAGTTCGATTTTACAATACCCTTTAAGAATGTTTTCAAGGAGATCTACGTTTTAGTTCCATATGAAAAGTGAACACAAACTGCTAATCTGCTGAAAACATCTGGAGACTGAAAAGACTGAATTTGTAGGTTTTATCTGCTATCAGACAAATCAATCATACGTCTCTTGTTATTACATCTCTACGTTGAAAAAAAAATTGTCTGCGAGGATAAAAGTAAATGTTGCAACATGTTGTAGTTTTTTTATGGGACAAAGGGGAAGATTTCCCATTTGGGATCTGGCTGTGAATGAGCTGATGTGGACCCTGTATGTGTGTGTCCACAGCTTTGTCTTCTCAAACTTGAACAGGAAAGTAAGTTTAGCAATAGACATCTCTTATATCAGCCACTTGGTAGTAGAATGTGTTCCAAGTCTAAAGCATTTCCAAATGGGACTCTGAACGATCTTAAAGAACTGCATCATCTAAAAGCTGATTTTTTTTTTTTCTTTTGTTTAAACACAGTCGTAAGCAGTATATTTATTTGTAATTCTTGGAACACAATCTAGTTGTATTTCTTTTCAAATGTTTATTTACAGTTATAAAGATTGGTGACCACTCTTTAAGATTGTAGTGGTAAACTTTGGTATTTCAGCACTTAACATTTAGTCCTTAATGAAATCTTTTATCAATGTTGTTTATTTATACACTCTATAACCTACCATTACATTATGGCATGGGGGGTTTCTTATCTTTACATCTGTTTTCCATGAGGCATATGGAGATTACAGAAGGGGATCACTCAGCTCTAGACACCCTCTATCAGCCAAAATGGAGATACACTAACCAGCAACTTTTGCTCTGTTGGGCAATGTCCATCCATGTGTTACATGGGTTACCATTCACTTTCCTTATAGTGGCCACTAGAGATTAGCGGATTTACAGTAATAAGGAAGCAAAATGCTCCATTATCTCAGAAATCTGCCAGCTGCCTGGTACCTCACTGCTGCTCCATACAGATTCTGCCCGGGTGCCTGAAAACAGTGAATCCAGTCCTGGGAAACTTATCCCATTTTCCCAGGACTGGATCCAGCATTTTTTCCAGCTCTTGGACCGGAGCATTGGCAGTGAGTTAAAAGGCAGCAGACTGATGAGCACATTTCCGAGATAATGAAGCGATTTGCTTCCTTATTACTGTAAATTTGCTGATATCTAGTGGCCACACCAGAGAAAAATGGACAGCTAACAGCAATGTGGATTCTCATATCAGTTGTTATGTGCAATGAGATAATCTTTTTCATTTTAGGGAAAATCCCATTTGCAACACAATGAGTCCATCTTATTACATATTGAGCTAAATTACATGTGACTGATATATTATGAATAGTGTTAACTTCCAACTGTAATTTTAGATGGGTAAGTAAGTTCTATAAGATGATGGTGCATGATGAGTTTCTACTTGTTGACGTGACACATCTAGAATTTTCACACACAATTTAAAGTGTTTTCTTTAGCTGTCTGCATCCAGCACAGCATTTCCCATTACAAAGCCACGGTTAATCTTTGAAGACCTATATTAGCCCCTAATTTGTGCCACACGCTCACTGCATTCTTTCTTCTTTGTGTCTGCTGCATATATCATCTGTGTTTAGCTACAGTAAATGTGTCGGCCTGGAATTTCTTGATATGATTTCTTAATGTACAGCAGCTTAGTAAAGTGAGCTGCAAATGAGTTAAATGAAAAATTAACACGGACGGAACTAGTAGTCAGTGCAATGCCAAATAGGACAAGTGTTAAATATGTTATTTCTATAAAGCGCACATGTACTATTGTAAACATGTCTGTCCTCGCTTCAATTACGCGTCAGCACATTTTGTTGTTACATTTTATACTTGTATGTTTGCAGATTCTGGCTGGGTTCACACTACGTATATTTGAGGCTGTATATTTGAGGCTGTATAGCAACCAAAACCAGGAGTGGATTAAAAACACAGAAAGGATCTGTTCACACACTGGTGAAATTGAGTGGATGGCCGCCATTTAATGGCAAATATTTGCTGTTATTTTAGAACAACGGCTGTTATATTAAAATAATGGCCGTTATTTACTGTTACATGGCGGCCATCCACTCAATTTCACCATTGTTTGAACAGATCCTTTCTGTGTTTTCAATCCACTCCTGGTTTTGGTTGCTATGAGGACCTGACATGAGGACCAAATACAGCCTGAAATATACGTAGTGTGAACCCAGCCTTAATATGTATACCAGGTTTATTCACCACATTTCTGCAATTTGTTGCCACGATGTTTGGAAATTCCAGGTTTATTTCTATATAAGACAGGATTGCTTCATATTTCACAGCTGCAACTAGTAATAGGTAAAGGTGTGTGTACTTTTTCTTATGGAGAAAATCCAATATAGTCTAAGTTGATGAAAAGGAACTGATTCTATGCTAAAGGATAAAGCAAGTGTATTTATTTAACATTAGAATTATGATAACCCCCACAATATCACAAGTAGGGATGCATTTAGAGAATATGGGATGTTCTAGCCTGGCGTTCCCAAATCCTCTTTTAAGAATACAAAAATTGTAAAACATATTTTGGCTTTTTTGGAAACCAATTCAATATTAGGTCATGGGTATTATATAGTCATAAATATAGTATATGGCCATAAGATTTGAGGGATCATTGTAATGTAAATCTTTGGATTGATCCCCTGTTTTAAATATCTGGCAAATGTTACGAAATTTTAAATCCACTATTTATGCTTTTTAAGGGATGGGCAGATGAGAAATGACTGTTCTCTTGATTCTCAGAGATATTTTTGAACTAGAAAAAATGACAGTAATGCGTGTCAAGAACTATATTCCATTGCAAATAAACACTTCATGATATAAATGCAGTGTAAATGGCTTTTCCTGGTATGCCAGCTCAGACCTATTCACTAAAAGAAGTAACATCAGCAAGGGTCATTGGCAACTGACCCAACATTGATCACACATTAACATCCTCTCTTAAGGGTAAACAAACTAGTTCTGGAAAAGCCATTTAAAGAAGACCTGTGGTCAGTCCAATCTTTTTTATTTGTTATGCCCTTCTTTACCTCTTGTTATGCTAGATATATAGGTATAGGTATAGATATATAGGTTTTACTCTTTAATTGACTTTTCTCAGAATAGTCAGATACATGGGTACCTTATTGGAAAATGGGGTTTGAATAGCAGACTAATGCTGCGTTTACACAGACAGATTTATCTGACAGATCTTTGAAGCCAAAGCCAGGAACAGACTATAAACAGAGAATGGGTCATAAAGGAAAGCCTGAGATTTCTCCTCTTTTCAAATCCATTCCTGGCTTTGGCTTCCAAAATCTTACAGATAAATCTCTCTGTGTAAACACACCATAAGAGGTTAGGATTAGGCGCTTCATATCCACACTCCCCTGAACATAATTCACCTCCTTTCAGCACCCTAATCACACCCCCTAAGCCTAGCACTCACACCCCATTTTGCAGTAAAGTTCCTGCCCATCTGACTATTCAGTGAAAAGTACAGAAAACCAACCAAAATCTCTGAAATGGGGAGGGTGTAGAAGAAAAGTAAAAACCGCATTGGAATTAGGGCACCCAGGGCTATAAAATAAGGGTTCAAATTAAACCTGTCAATAGATGTTAAGGAGGCCATTACATTATCACCCTTTTTTCATGTAGAAAAATATATTTGCATATAGCCTACATTGTGCTTGAGCTATGTGAGATCAGACATGTAGGCAGTCCTTGTCTCCCAAAAAGTCATACTGCCCTGGCTGCATTGAAACCCCACAGGCCATGACATGCTTAGATATGTCATTACAAGCCAGCTACAGTGGCATCTAGCACATCATGCACCAGGTGGCGCTAAGCATCCACAGTCACTTAAAATCTCTTAAAAAACCTTACACATAGGGGTAAATAAAATCCTTGTTCCAAAGAAAAATGTATACTTCTACCTGACGGCTAAGATACATAGAATGTGATTAATACATAGAATGTGTTTTTAGTTGTTCTAGTTGGTTACAGATAAATGTTACAACGGCAGTAAAACAATCAGCTAATAATGCAAAATGCTGGTTGGATTGGAAGAAAAATCTCTACATCTATGACCAGCTTTGTTTCACTGAGGAACAAAACTTTAATGTCAACCATTGGAGATAGGAGTGGTAATCTATTGATATGCAGATAACGCTCATTAAGCAAGTTCAAGAAAATCACCCTAGATATAAACAGGAAGTTGGAAATTTGGAGATTAGGCTATTTTGCAGTGGGTGGTGATCAAGTTGCAGGCCATCTGGCCTGTGGATACTAGGACAAGACCTATCTGCCTGCAATCACTATTATGGGTCTGTTCTTTTTATTTACTTTCAGGCAGAGGTCATATCAGATTAGAAAAAAGGTTAGTTTCCAATTTAGGTATAGAGTAAAGGTGCTATACCAGACATGACCTATGGACAGGAGAGGCACTGTTTCTAGAAAAAAAACATAGAACCTATTTACATGATATATTATAAAAAAAATTGTATACCTTTTATTTATTTGTATATTGTTCTTTTGCTAAGTTTAGTTTTTATGCCCCATCAAGAGGACCTGCAAAGTAGACTACTTCATCAAACAGGCTTGGATATAATATGTTAATGGTATACATACAGATTTCTCTAACTTTACCTTTTCTTTAGCATATGGCTTGTCATTTTTTTATATTTTATTGTTGGTATTAATGTTACTTATATGCTGTGAAGGTTTAAATTACAGTAAAGTGCAAACTGTACCTGTCACATTGTATTTTCAGACAGAGGTGGTAAAGAAAATGATGTGTAAAGTAGCTCTGTATAACATTACAGCCAATGGAATTTGGAAATGAAATACAAGCTCGGTCAATGCAGACACCAGTGGAAGCAGACTCACATTAGCCACAATTATCCAATTTACATGTCACTCTATCTTGGGACACCCTGCCGTTCTCCAATTTTTGTATGTCACTGAAGCTTGATCATTTGGTAAATATGGGCTCACTAACACTATAGTCGTCTGCTGCACACAAGAGGAGGGGTTGTCGAGTTTAGACTTTCTGCCCTCATGGAGGCATCTGCAACCGACCTTAAAATCTCTGTTTTCATAGGAATTCCAAGGCTTCGTATCTCAAATAGATCTTCCAGCAGTAATGCTACAAAGTGAACCACTGGTCGTTTGTACAGGCCACAGACTTTCCTTTGGGGATATTTTAGGAGTTGAGAAATGAGTCAGTCTTAAAGATGGACTACATTATTTATTAGATCGCAGCAGACATGAATTCTTCAGTTTTCCTAATAGCAAATAGGTCCTGAAACGTCAACGGTAGGTCAGACGTTCTAAACGGCGTGACCCTCGTAGTGGCAGTGCCTTACTGAGTGTCTCAAGAGTAACATTAAAGGTAATGAGTAGGGATTTTAGAGAGAAGAAACTGGTGGACAGGTACTGGGTGTTTGCACTACAAAGGTGCCTCTGTTTCTTTTATCTCCTCTGATCCTTTATCTTTGCTTCCCTCCCTACTTTCCCTCTGCTGTTTGTTCTTAGCCATGGAAAGCTTGTAAAATATAATAGTAAATGAGTCCCATACAGAAGAAAACTACAGCAGAATCTTTCTCCAGCTCGGGAAACGTGTCAGACACTACAATGCTAATCTTGTCACTTGTAATGATCATATAATGGCACAGTGCTGTAATAACTATAATAGCTTTAAACACATGGTAGGATTTATCCTGTACTAGTATTATTCTTACAGAAAGCACCGTTAACTATTGAATAACCACTTTAGGAGTAGGATTTGCTTTGACACATCATTTCGGGTCACAAATTTTTTTCTTCTATCAAATAAATCAAAGCAAACGAGAAATTCCTAGGAAGAATAATGGAACGTAATGACGTGCTATTCTATAACGTTAGCTGGTAAAGTAAAGTATCTGATAAAACAGCGTCAATGATCATTCGTTACAATTTTTCCATGTCTGACAACTTTTACAACACTTGCTGGTTTCGTTGAATTGGCTTAAGAACGTTAAGCATGGCTATATATATTATATCTATTTTCTGCACTAAAGTGTATATATATATATATTATGTTTTTTATACGCCTCCTATTCTCTTAACAATGCCTAACAGCCTTTTTTGAGTCACTGGAATTTTTATTTGCAGGAAACAATGATATCCATGTCCCATCTGAATAATGAAATATTCCATGGGCTGCGTTATAGTGTAAAATATCAAGTTATGTGCCTGCAGTCACAAATTGCGAGCGCACAATCCACTTGAAATCAGTGTATAGCATGGTCTTTGTTATATGGAGGGGGTGGGGGATGCAGCAGTATAATGAATATATAGTGTATCTGCCATAGTCTACGGTTCACAGTCTTTATGATACACAGTAATACACATCTACAGTTCACGGCTCTAGAATAGAATCTATAGGGACTTATGAATAGCAGGGCAACATATGTAAATGATAATGAGATATGGAGCAGGCGCACATGTATGGGGAAGGTTCCTGATCTATGCCTGGGTTTATCTGATCCCACATAAATATACAGAGGGATATAATTGAATTTATGTCTGGCTGCAGTCAGAGTTGTCTGTGATTAGAATATGTATACATATAGATAGCAGGAACATGGGGCGAGATAAGGAACTGGGGTGGTCAGCAGAATTCAGTATCAAAAATAGCTCCAGCCACAAGACCCTGTACACCAATGGCCCTTATAATGTCCAGGCTTCTGGGCAGCCAGTGTCTACATAGGACTGCAGAATATGTGAACAGAGGGGCTCTTCGCCAGGCACTGCTTTGACCCTATGTGATGCAATAAAACCTAATTCATAACAGAACCAATAGCTTCCTATGTGATTTACCGTGGAGCCAAAATCTTAGAAACTGACACATTCTTATATGACTATTAATGAGTAATCATGGAGAGATTTATTAACAATACCTCCTAATGTATTAAATGGTTTTGGTCAATGAGAGTTTTTTACTATTACGATTCAGTAATATGGCTTCATCTTGAGTTTACAGATGTTCTCATTTTACTATGGGGACCTTAGTTTATGATGTTTATCTGCTTAGAAAAGCATTTTTCATATAGTAAAATTGTTTGGCTCGTATATATTTACCACATTTTTACTAGTGCTAGAAGAACGGGGCTGTATCAGTACAAAAAGACAATTAGAGCTTTTTAGAATACAAAGCGGATGATGATGTATACATATAGTAGTTGTAATGATTATGGCTCTTAAGAAGGAGGACAGTATGCAGGCTTCTCAGATTAGAAAGAACTATATATATATATATATATATATATATATATATATTTATTCTAAATTCTTTCTCTTAATGTCTTCTGTCAAAGAACTAAAACAGATTGAGTCATTATTCTATTAAATTCTTCAAGTACATTATTACAATTGTAGCATCATGTTGTTACATTCAGAGTCTGGCCAGTTCACTCATCATGGTCCGGAAAGTTTTGTTAAAGGAACTGTATAGATGTTATCAGACCTAATAAATGTATAATAGACAGCAGAAAGGCTACTAAAGATATCGAGAAGTTGGGATTATAACATGAATGCTGACAGGACTCTGAAGTTGCTCTGTGAACACCTCATTGGAACACATGCCATCTGAATATATATCATGTCATAACAGTCTGTCAGGTATTTATGACCCAACCTATCTTTTTATACCAGATCCCAGAGGTTATAAGGCCACTGCAAATGTTAACCTTTTAAAGGATAGGTCTATTGAGAAGCTTAAGTAGCCTAGATACATTTATATGTTACAGATGTTGTGCACTGATATCCCACCACCAGATTCAGGGTTGGTAATCTGCCCCAGCTCATCAGCAGACAGGATCTTTGGACAGTCACACACCCTCCCGGACTGGGGCTTCTTTTATATTCCTATGCTAACGATGTTTTTGGTCTTCTTTTTCATGGAAAATAATTAGATGGACTGTTCCGAAACCCCAAACAAACTCTAGTGTGTTTTTACATGAGAAGGGGCTTAGAGACAAGAGGGAGCTGACCACCTGAATGTACATAATTAATAAGGATGTTCAATGTAGGACAAAAGATACACATGTCAATATGATGATGATGAAAATTACAGGGATCCAATGGTGCAGAGGTCCCTGGGATATCGGTACATTTCATTTAACTTTTTATCAAGTTACAGCATATGTGTAATATTATGTCTACATAAATCTGCCATGCCACAGGAAAATATCAGACGTATTTGCAGTTTAAAATAAAGCAGAGTCATACTGTAACTAGATGTTATCAATGCACAAAGACAAAGAGCACTAGCCATAATATATATATATATATATATATATATATATATATATATATATATATATATATATACACATTTCCAGGTTAGGAAATCCTTATTACTTAGTAACTTACAATTCAATCCTGTAATCTATGCTGTCAGTTTTAACATCTGGATCTGAACACAACTCCAAGGTTATAAAGATTTACTACTCCAATCCAGACCTGGGTCATTATGTTCTTGCCTAAAAATATCAGGACTCTGCAATCATTTAATGGCTAGTTAAAAACAAGTTATGGCAAAGTATCCCGGCACCCCTGGCTTTAGCCCTCCGCATCATTAGACAGGATAATGAATGGCTTGAGTTCACCCTCTTCAATCAAGACCTATTTTTGATAAATGAGACAGAAAACATTCCCTTTTTGATTGAAGAAGTGTGAATAAGTCACCAATAGCCTGAACCCAACCCCTGCAATAAACTTCTGCTGAGCTCCAATATGATGGGCGATGCTTCTTGGATGAAGGCAAAGTACATCAATTAGGGCCACACTGGGTGGCAGACATTCCAGACATAAAACTTTTTTACTAATCTATTTGATGATGCCCCTCTTACCAAGAAGCCGCAATTGTCTGAGATCTTTTCATCTAGCATTATACTCATGTGTTCGGGTCACTGGTTGAGGTTTAGAGCTTGCAGATGTTAGATTTTAGATAAACACCAGGTAAAGGAAATAAATCTCATATAAATATATATATTTTAAAGTATGATTGTCTAACACGTGTATGTAACACTATAACATGTCAGAAAACAACAAGACAAGGAACATCTGTACAACACACAGTGACACATCAGGACAACGCAAGGCTGGCACAGTAGCACACCTGCATAGAAAAGTGTGCCATATGTTGCCAGCCTGCCAATAACCACAAACAGCAGCCTGTTCTACTTCACACTCTCTAAGCATTACAGATAACACTCTAACAGAACTCTAGATGATCTTATAGCAGAATATGTTGGGTTACACCTAAAACCAGAAAAATCTAAAAGATGTCCTTCATCATGAAGGGTGACCATGGAAGGGTCCGCCACAGTACCTACCTTCAGAGAAGCTGATAATCCCCACCAGTATGGTAACCAGAGCTAGGTGCCTCACATCCATGTTGCTGCAGTAGCTGCTGTTGTAACAGGAAGATGTTTCCAGTACAAGAGTAAGTCTAAGAATGAGCTGTTCTCAGTGTGGGGATGCCTGGAAGTGCAGGGCTGGGGGTGGGGAGAAGCTCAGAGTGATTTATCACCTCTGGCATGTTATTACATCCTTCCTCTATTAAAATAGTTGGATGTAAATCAGCAAAGCTCTATTTCACTATAGGTAGGTTATCTACTAATAGCACAAATTATTTCAGCTGCACAACGCTCTCCGATACTAATGTGATGTGATTTGTCCCCGAGTTATGGATTGATTTCATTTGTGAAAGGGGATAGTGGACTGGTGGCGTTGTAGTGCTGAGCTGGACCGATTTCCATCTGTAACATATTAGGTAGAAATGCATTGTGTTGTTGGATCTCTTCTCTTGTTACCTAGACTGACTCTCTATTTTGGGTGTGCAGAAGAAATATGGTGAGTACTGCTGATGCTAGGGAAGGAATTAGAATTAGCATTAGGTCTGGTGATACTATATCTACTATAGATGTACTATAGATAGGACAGTAAAGAAGTCAAATCATGTGCAATTTATTTATCCACTAGTCAAGACCAGACTGGTATAGCTGAAGATGGCCATTGGCATGATAATTCCCCCAAAATAAAGATCATTTTTTATGCTCACACATTGTTTTTGGATTATTTTGTAACCATTAAAAATTTTCTCGTAAAGAAGCAATTTTATACAAGTAGGTTAAAAAAATCAGCCAAAAAAAAAAAAAATAGTGCACATTAATGCACTAATGGATGATTCTCTATTGTCACCAATAGAACAGATTATTAAAAGAAAATGTTTCTCAATCGTAAAAAGTCAGCTTGTCAATAGAAGTCAATGCCTGTCATAGCCACGTTTTTATGTCTGTAGCCATGTTAGGAGGAAATAGTAATATAGAATATTATTATTAAGTTTGAGAAATTTGAGGCAAGAACACAAATGTCATGCAATAAAAGTTACATTTCAATAGAAAATATTCTGGAGAAGAGCCCTTACTCAACGCATTATGAAGTCATATTCCCTCAGCAACCAATCACAGTCCAGATTTCATTTTAACAGAGCTAATATGAAAGATGAGCTGTGATTGGTTATTGGGATAAACCAGACAATTTTCTGTAAAACCCCTTTTATTCATTCCCCCATCAGGATGGTATATTACACAGCAGCCATGTGTATATTGAACATAGCCTAGCAAGGCAGGATCACATCTCATTGTACTATTACATTGCTGGTTTACAGGATGCTGACATATACTATGGTGCACTGTCACAGCCCTATTTCCTTTACCTGGGCCACGTGCAACCCCCTTTACTCGTGTTGTGATCTGCCTGACTGGTCATGGAAATCTTTGTGTAGCCCCATCCATAAGGGTTATCCAGGATTACAAAAATCATAGCTGCTTTCTTACAAGAAACAGTGCCAGCTTTGTCCTCAGTTTGTGTGTGGTATTGCAGCCTTGTGTCCTTGAAGTGAAAGGAGTTATAATACCACACACAACCTGAGGACAGGTGTTATACTCCTTTCTTCCAAAAACAGCTGTTTCCTGGACTACCCTTTTATTGCTGCATTCCTCTTAGTAAAGCCGGCAGGGTGAAAGGCATGAGGCTTTATTTAAGACCAGCGTATGAGTACACCAGTATTGATAAATGCCCCCCAATATGGGCACATTTTTGTGCTATTATGGCCATGAGTGATCTATAACGCTTTCACTTTGTGGTTTTAACAAATGGTTGGGTTGGGCCAGGACTTGTGACTATGATACAGATGCATAGGCCTGTATTACGCTCCTGTGCAACCAGTCCGGGCCCTGTATTTGGTCCATATTTTGATACTGAATCTGTTTTGATTTTGATCTGTTATAAAGGCAAAATATGACTAAAACATTTTTTTTTCTTCCATTTGGTATTGCTATAACCAGCAATCTGCAAATCAGCTCATCTTTACCCCCCAAAAAAAGTGCTAAAATACAATGTGGGCACACAGCTGGGATATGGGCTAACAGAGCCTTTTGGGCTCAATGTGACGCATACCGTAAACCAGGCCATGTGCACAAAACTTAACGTTCTATGCATTTTTGTTGCGGTCTGTACACCCTTTTGCCATTGCAAGTCTTGGGATTCAATGATTATATGAAATAAGGAAGCAGCAAAAAATAGTATCAACATGTCATCAGTGTTTTATCGGCATTATATTTGTATTTCAGCATAGTACAGGTAGAAATCACTATATAGATCACAAAACACATATGGGTGCATCTGTAATGTGAATGCTCTCTATAGACTTCAGTGGTGTTTTCCATCTTCAAAATAGATGAAAGTAGCTTGTTACATTTTTTACATATACACATATTTGGATGATTATATGAAAAGTTTTAAAAGGGCCCTAAACTATTAAAAGTAACAAATGAGATGTAACATCTTTTCCATCCCCCATTCAGATTCTGGCTGGCACCTCCGTCTTCCTTCTGGAGCCTAAGTCTTATAAATTCAGGCACATGTATAGCTTTAAAGGCAATCTGTTAGATTCAATTCATGTTTTATACTGCTGTCACAGTAAGATAACTGTAAAGTCAAGGAGACAAATCGTACCTCTCTCATATCCAGCTGTGCTTCCATAATATATAAAATGTCTGTTTTATTCAGAGCAAAGAGACAAATATGCATTTACAGGATCCTTAAAGGGGTATTCCGGGCTGGGGTTATTTTTAGTGTATGGCTGGGGAGGGGGTGGATATAGAGGCCGTGGGTCACTTACCTCCCCGGTTCAAGCTCCAGGTCCCGGATTGGGCCGTCCCGCTGCCGCTTCCTGGTCCTGGTCTCAGCCATTTAGCGGCTAAGGCGGGACTTTGCTACGACCGCTTAATGGCTGAGCTACCTTGAGACGTCACGCCTCAAGCTGCAGCTCAGACCAGGAAACGGCAGTGGGACGGGGGAACGGGGCTGAGTGATCCGGGACCCGGCGCTGGAACCAGTGAGGTAAGTGACCCGCGAGCTCTATATCCACCCCCTCCCTGGCCATACAGGGAGATGAGCCCTGACTGACAATAAGGCAGGGTCAGGGCTGAGAGCAGGATGAAAGTTACTATGTGTCTCCCTGTTCTAGCAGCTATCCAATAGTGTCAGTAGTTTAAAACATATATTAGAGTTGACATATTCCCTTTAACTGTATATATAGAATGATTACTAAGCACACAAAGCATAGTGATGCCATCAGTAAGCTTCTAAAGGTAGAAACTGAAATTATTTCACTAGAAATACCAACTGCTAATCCAAAAATGTTATCTTCCTGAAATCATGCAAAAAAGGGGTCCGTGGAGCCTCAGTTACGAGTCTCAAAACACGGGAATAGCCAGATATCCCTCTCTCCAGAGAAGGAAGCCCATTGCCAAGGGGTGCCTCCTAGTGGGGAGAGCACCAAACCACCCTGATACGTAGTCCCTCAGGTCCTCACTCTGTTGCGAGCTTTAGGACCTAAATAGGGAAACACCAGGTTGGCCCCTGTGAGTCAAAGTCTAACTCTGTGGCGAGTATAACGACATAAGACAAGGGTTACCAAGGCTAGGCATCCATCCACAGACTGCAGTTTCGGGGTATTTGCCCCTCGTCAGTGTGGAGCAGAATTCTGGCTACTGGGGCAATGATAAATAGACCAACAAAACACAACAATCACTGAACTCAAAACTTCCTGAAATCACAATGATACATAAACCACAAAATCATTGGATTCATGTTTAAATTGTGAACAGTGGTATGGGAAAGGAAGATGTCATCTATATATCTTTCATACTATTGCACATGGGTAAAAATTGAGAATGAGTATATTTACACATGAAACTTTTGTGCAGTCTATATAAGCCTATATAAAAGGCTTATTGTTTTCATGGCATTGTATAGAAAACATTTTAGTCTTTTTTATTTAATAAGATTTAATTTTTTAATTTTTTTTTTATAGAAAAGTAAAACACCGTTCAGAATTTATTTTGATTGTTTCATATTTAGTAGTGATGAGCAAATAGTGAAATATTCGAATATTCGATATTCGTACAAATATCTCCCGAATACTCGAATATTTGGTCAAATATTTGATCCCATTAAAGTCTATGGGAACAAGTATTCGATTATTGAAAAACATCTATTTGACCACTTGGAGGTAAAAACTGGAAGCTGGGGGATTGGAACGCTTATCGAATATTTTTCGAATATTCGGGGAACTATTTGATAAAATTCAATAGGATCGAATACCTTACTATGCGATCGAATATCTATTCGATCGAACATCTATTCGATCGAACAGAATTCGCTCATCACTAATATTTTTCATATTTGCACATTGCATGCCAGTTTTGCTTTATGACATCCTGGGCCATGGCTTTGATAGAAAAAGGTTTTAGGATATTAAGTATTTGCGCATTATCTCGTTCTACTTGGTATGTAGCATTCCATTTGATGTGTGGTGTAGTAATCCACAAGATGTAAATGCACCAAATGTACTATATATCGCGCAACAATATGATACTTTTGTTTCATTTCACATTAGCATGAAGCTAGTTTAAACTAGAAAAGTGGAGTATGAAAGGTGAAAGTGATAAATTTTCCCTTTTTATGTAGTTAATTTTATGTTTAACTGTAGATGTCTACAATAACAAAAACAAAGCAAGGGGAAAAAAAACTCTAAATGCAGTGGAGTGTGGATCCAGACTATGTTGCCCTCCTTTAGGGATCTGTTATTGGATTTCACTTGAGTCTATGTCCTACGTTAAGAATGTGCATATTAATCCTCATGAAGACAGGTTAGAGTGGGAGGATGAACTGGCAGACACCTGTGGCACCGCTCACCTCAAAGAGAAGACTACTAAAGCACCAGCTACATACAAGACTAGATGCCTAGGGCTAGGTTGACATCCCATTTTAGCTTGTGTTAGAGCATCCTTTTTTCCATCTTTAAAAAAAGAATCATTTTTACAAGAAACAACACGATCACCTGTTTTATCGTATCAGTTGGCATCAATTTGGGGTTATGTTTATACATCTTCTTTCCCAGATGTATGTAAAGAGAAAAAACGGTGATGACAACAATAAAAGAGAACATGTTTATTTTAAAGGGCTTATCCAGCAAAAGTCTTTTTGTTTTAAATCAACTGGTTTCAGATTTGTAATTTACTTTAATTTCAAAATCTGAAGTCTTCCCATACTTAGCAGCTGCTGTATGGCCTGCAGGAAATGGTGTTTTCTTTTCAATCTTACACAGTGCTCTCTGCTGACACCTCTGTCCAAGACAGGAACTGTCCAGAGCAGCAGCAAATCCCCATAGAAAACCTTCCTTGAACAGTTCCTCGGACCGGGGTGGCAGCAGTGTCAACTGAAAATAAAACAACAATTCCTGCAGGATATACAGCAGCTGATAAGTAACAGAAGAACTGAGATTTTAAAATTGAATTAAAATACAAATCTAAATAACTTTCTGACACCAGCTGATTTTAAAGAAAAAGATTGTCACCCCTTTAAGTGTTAAATAAAAAATGTGCTGTCTTACCACAGATCTGTGGAGACGTTTTAGGAGATATTGCTCAGGATTAACTATTCCAAGTTCAGACAGTTTGAGGTTGGCTTTTGCGACACGATTATGGCGCTCATTTCTCTGTTCCAACATGTTAGCCATTTGCAAAATGTTGAAGAACCAATGCACAAAACCACATATATTGTGTATTCAAGACAATAAAGTGGTCATGTCCCAGGTTTTTCACAAAAAGCCATTCTTACAAAAACAACAGAATAGTGTATGTAGGGATAGTTACTTTAAGGTTTTCATTATTATAATCATTTTTATATATTGGATGGACTGTTTTTATTGGTTATTTTAAAACAACAGCCATTATTATACGAATAATGGGCGTCATTATAAAATAAAAGCTTTTGACGGTGTTTGAACATATCCATAATGTCCTTTTTTCCCTTTTATGGCTATATTCACACAAAATAAATGTAAAACATGCCGTAAATTTAAAGTGAAAATAGGACTGTATTTACAATATAATAATGCACTTCACTGAATTCAATTAGAGATTGGATGCAAGCGCAATCACTGTATAGAATAATGGACATAATTCATTATGGATGTCCAAATAACAATCATGCTTATTATTTATTAACTGCTTTTTGAAAATATGTTCTTTCTTTATCTTTTCACACACTGTTTATTTTCACTGAAAAGTACGGCCATATTCAGCTTTTATTTTACTATTTGTGAACCTAGCCTATACATTCTTCTTTTGAGTATTATTGCAATGTGGCACTTTTATTGGTGCTCAATGTTTTTCCTGTGACATGCTTCGAATTAATAAATCAGGTGGAAAAAGTATAAGTAACATAGCAATAAAAAAAAAAGAAAGAAAAGAAAAACAACAATATTAGTATTTATGGGCCATTGTGTTGGTGCTTCTGTACCATCTGCAAACTGACTGGAATAACAATGCAGGAATATCATATTAAATGACTGCTTTCCAAAAACAGAAATATTAAAAAATATTTATAAAGTTTAATCCTGTCTGTAGTTTGAAGTGAGAATCTTTCTATCATTTTGAAATACAAATAGCTGTGCAGTATGCGGTGCCCTGGAGGCTCCTTCCTCTACATGCTGGTCCACGTCATCAGACACATTCTGTGAGTGCCTGTGTGGAAAAGAGATCTAACCAACTATAGAGCATTGATGACGCTTCTGATGGAAAGCTGCATGTTCATGAATGCTAGTAAAGCTGTGTAGACTTTTTTTTTTACATACTGTAGGAAAGATAGAGCAATATAATTTGTCCACTTATCTGCCATAATTGCATTAAGAAATAGTGACCGGCGTGAGAATCATATTAATGTAATGGGCTTCATTCACAATGGCCCAGATTTATCAATCTGTCTAAGACAAAAATCAGACACATTTCTCAAAATGGAACGTGATTGATTGCTACCTGTCCAAGACAAAAATGTGTGCGATTTTTGACTCAGATTAATTAATCTGGACCAACGTGTCCATTGATAGTTTAGAGGTCAGAGGCATAACTTGACGCCCCTAGTCCCAAGTGCAGAACCTGTAACAAGGCCCCCACTTACTATTTATAATACTGGTGTCATGTCATGTTGCCCGCTTGATGAGCAGGGTGCAGACAGGTAAGGGGCACTTAAAGTGCGTAAACCAGGCCCTTGTGCAAAAATCGGCAACTTTTAACCTGTCTGCCATAAATGCAAACCTTGATAAATGCCCCCCCCCATATGTTTTTTTCTGTGTGAACACGAGCTGTAAAAACAAATCTGTGTCTGTACTTGTATCTGTAATGATTGTGCTCAAGTGAATAACCGTTTTTTTTTATTTGTTTTTAATAACATTTGCATTGACAGCCAATAAAAAGGCTTTTATATAAAACTTAACTAGGCATAAAAAAGGCTGAGTTTGAAACTATAAAAATGGCATATTTACAGCTGTTTTATAGTTACAAAAATTGACTGATCTTACAGTGCATGAATATAGTCTTAAGGCCCTATTACACAAAGTGATTATTGGGCGCATTCAGCAGATACCAACCGTTATGGGCGATAATCGCTTTGTGTGATAGAAGACAACGATCAGCCGACACGCACAATGTTGGCTGTTCATTGTCTTTCAACATGTTGAAATGTCAACGATCACTAGAGCAATGATCTGCTGCTGTCACTCTGTGTAATAGGAGCGGCAGCAGCAGACAACTGCTACCTTCTATGGGCTGCCCGGATGATCTAGAGATGACCCGGGCAGCCCCCCCCCCCCCCCGCAGCTCCATGCAAGGGGGAAACGAGGAGCAAGCAAACGCTGACCTGATATAAGTGAATGGTGTTGCATTGCGACAGCAACATTGCACAATAGCGATACGATAGTGGAAGCAATATGTCACAAATAATCCATCCTTGATATATTTTTGGTATGCATTTCGCGTGCACAAAATGTTTTGATCACTTGACTTGGCTGCCACTTATTGTCAAGCAACCAATGTAGTTGTGTAGTACCAGTAAGGCTATGTTCACACAAAGTCAAAAATTGAGTAAAGGCACCCGATTTTGACATTTAAAAAAATGTCAGTTTTTGCCGCCATTTAACCGACTGCAATGGCAATGCATTAAAGCCAATGGGAAGACGGACGTCCAATGCACACAATGCATTGAATAACCGACGTTTTTGCCGCGGCTGTCAAAATAATGAACATGATAATTATTTAGGACGTCTTTTGCAAACAGCGGACGTTTTTTATTAGTTGTTCACGCACAGCTTTTCTTTTGTTTCTTTCTCCATTTTTACTATTAAATTCAATGGACTTTTCAATTAAGCCACATCCAAAGGTAATTAGTTACCCCAAACTAGAATAATGTACCAACAGCCGTCATTGCACTAAGGGAAGGCTAGATAGCTAAATGACGTCCGTTATTTTAGACTCAAAATAACGGACGTCATTTTAAACAGAGCTGAAAAAACGTCGTGTGAATATAAGCCTAACAATGTTTTTCTCCCACAGACTTCTGTAGGGGTAAAAACGTCAGAAAAAATGTGATGTCTATATGCACATTGGTGTTTTTCTGACGTTTTTCCCCAATTCTTTACTTGAAAATCACATGATTAAAAAAAATCATGTGACTTAATATTACATGTCACCAGTGATGAAAACAACTGTACTAATAAAATGATAAAAATGCCAGAAAACGAACAAAAAAACAATAGAAAAGATACAAAGCAGGAAAAACTGAAGGCAGGTTCTGGGTGTTAAAAATAAATAAAATAAGGGAAATGGACGGAGAACATCTGTGAAAAATTTACTACTAAATTGATTTGCTGCATGTTTGAAAAGCCATAGTGTGTGTAATGATCTGTACAGAGACAGTCCTCAGCATGTGCATAGGAGTTGTGCTGAAATCCACAGCCTTTTCAACCTAAGGGCCATATTACATGGGGCAATTATTGGCCAAACAGGCAGATAATCTCTCGTGCCATAGGCAGAGTCTACACTGTCATCAGCCATTGGCCGTGCATCACTATTGGATGCGCAGGCGAATTTCTAAACCTGTTGAAAGACAGCAATCAGCTGATGATCGTTGTCTGTTCGCTGTCTTTATTACATGGAATGATATCTGTCTGAATCTGCCTGATTCTGTAAATAATAGCTCAGTGTAATAGTGGTACTTAGTTGTATATTGTGGTTGTACTTCCTGGTTCGGCAGCTGCTCAGTATTGCACAGTTCATAATACATTGCTTTCCCTTATCTGTTCATGACAGCCATCATAGTCCACCCTGCCTAATCTCCTCCCCCAGCACACCTACCATTCCCCCCATCCAAGGAGCAATGCACAAGTTCTGTCATTATGGTCTGTGCACGGAAAGATGTGCTACTTACCAGGATGCTGAACTCCTGGTATCATGATTTATTATGATCACAGTCCCGTACATGTGGAATGAATGTATTGGTCCTATGTTCTGTCTCCAATTGTGGGTCCATGTGAACGAGGCCTTAGTCCTTTAAAGAATTAGAATGGTGGATGCACACTGTAGAGTCGTCAATACCAACTGCCCGCAGGAAGATGTTGCATGAAGACCAACTCCGGTCGAAACATTGCTGCTGTTTGTATTAGGATGTGCAATAAAACATCTGGATTCTTGCTCTTACTGG
The DNA here is from genome assembly GCF_027789765.1 of Dendropsophus ebraccatus. Taxonomy (NCBI): domain Eukaryota; kingdom Metazoa; phylum Chordata; class Amphibia; order Anura; family Hylidae; genus Dendropsophus; species Dendropsophus ebraccatus. Next base: position 85,538,551 of record NC_091461.1, on the reverse strand, counting down.
CTACTCATGGATTTCCTTGTTCTTATACATCAGAAGATGCATTGCCCCTGGAAAGAGAGAGATGTACACAGTACACATTTAGTAGCTCTTCTAATTTCTATATCATGTCAGGAGTGAAGTATTAAAAAGCACACTGAAGCCAGTATGATTAGTATTTAAAGGGGTTATCCAGTGTGGGGGCTATTTTTAGATGTGGCCGGGGAGGAGGTGGCTGAAAAAAAAAGACATCCACTCACTTTCCCGGTTCCAGCGGCGGGTCCCACATCGTGGCGCTCCGGTGCCCGGTTCCCAGCCGCTTCCGGGTCTCTGATGCGGGTCCGAGAATTGACGTCTCAGGTCCGCTCAGCCACTCAGTGAAGGAGTTAGGACCCAGCCAGAACTCCCTCCCAAAACAAAGAGGTAGGGCGGTCATATTACATCACATCGGACCCCTATCTCCACTAACATCATCTGTGAGTGGTCAGTCAGGAGAGCCTCACACACCTTATACCAATGGCTGAACCCACTGCGAGTCTTTAATGTTGTTATTGTTATTTTGCATTTGTGTGAGAGATGTTTTTAAAATTTCTTTACAAAATAATGTGATTTGGGCTTATAATAATTTTGTGTCTGAACCTATTCACTTGTTCTTTTCATTATGCAGGTGTCCATCTGCCTGTTTATTTTCGCTAATAAGTCTACCTCCTGCTAGGAAGGATGCACAGACTCACTGTGACACATGAATAAGCACTGTCAGAGGTTACGGTAATGCTCTGTGGGACAGTTTACCATGATTTGCTGATGATGACAGGTTAAATCACCCTGCAAGGAACGATGGGGGAGAATTACTGTATCTTTAGACTACAGACAAAAAACAATTAGTAAACTTAAAAATAGCACGTTTTCTAATTAATAAAAAAGGGGAAAAGTTTCCAAAAATTTACACGATATAAAAACATATTAGGAGGAATTTACCGTACTATCAGAGGTATATCTTTATAATGCTGGCCTGTTAATAAATCTGCCATTGTGCCGCACTGAGTGTGGCACAGGGACACCAGATCTGACCTGATTTTAATAGTAAATCTCCCACAGTGCCAGTCTGTCCTGGTTAATATCCTGAACATTCTCGTCATACAGTACAGCAGCATTTTAGGTGTTGTCCATGGGCAATAATAATAATGTCTATATACTGTATATGGTGCCACCACTATCCTCAGCACTTTATAGTACATATACAGATAAAATCAAATTATAGAGTAATAAACTAATCAGTAAGGGTTGTAAGGGCTCTGTTTGCAAGAACGTACAATCTTTGAGGAAATAGAGCTAATACAAAAGGTAAAAAAGTGCCTCATTTGTACGACGTTCAATAAAAAGTGGATGAGCCAGTCACCATCCAGTATCTGGAATGAAGTAATATGAGTAAATGGAATGTGGGGGAGAATGTTGAATAAAAGGAGGGGCAATAAAAAGGACGGGAGCTTAAATATGTGACCTAAAAGGTTGTGATGTTTTTTCTCTATTTTTTGGAGGTTTTTGCATACCTAACAGTTTTATGAAATCCCATCTATCTCTAGCTATGGTGTTTTTTTACCTACTTTGTAGCATTTTCTCTTGCATAATCCTTTGGACACCGGGGCGTAGCTAGGATTTATGGTGCCCAGTAGCAAGAAACTTACGGGGCCTGCCATGCCAGGGAGCTGGGAGAATGGAACGACTAGAGACTGCGCTGGATGCTGGGTCATGTGAGTATGTGCACCACAGGAGGGGTGCCTCCGGCCACACGAGAGACTGTCAGGGCAGGGTGCCCTACCAGATGGTAATGTGAGCCATAGCCACCATGGAGGCAGACCACGTCTCCCTGGTGCATTGGGCCCTGTAGCAGTCGCATCGTAGCCTGCCTCCATGGTAGCTACACTTTTGTCTGGGCAGCCTTCATTTTGCGGCAAAATAATGTCCATTATTTTAAAATAACGGGTGGTTTTTTTTGCTGCAAAATGACGGCCGTTCAAAGAACAGCTATTGATAGGCCAAAAAAAGACATTGTATGGTCATGGCCATATAGTGCATTTTATATTTCTATATAGAGTTTCACGTAACACTAGGCATACAACCAGCCTAGCACAGGCAAGTTTGTGTCTGCACGGAGAGAAATCCGGGGGTACAATGATATAAATCTGTCTGGAATTAGCAAGTGCAAGGCTGTCCAGACCATGCATACCACATACTGTTTTCATTAAAGACCAATTAAGTGTTTTTGCGTAAATGAGGGAGCATCTGAAAAACAATGCTGTACAGAAATTGGAAGCAGCTTATAAAGAGGGTCTGTAATACAGTATGTATACATCAGAATAATGCCGGTAATTACTGTACATTAAAATTCCTTGGATTTAATACATTACTGAAGGATTATTAATAAAAAACATAAAATGTGATTCATAATCAACACATCAAACGATGGTAAATACAAGTGAATCAGAAAACTGCCCTGCACTTTATATGAACTTTGATTTTTTTTTTTATTTGGCACAAAATAATGTTCATTGAAATTTAATTACTCCATAGTGCCTGCAAAGACTGGTGGGGGGCCATGAGCGTGGCAGGGGAACGGGGACTGGTAAGTATCCCTTGGTTGTTATGTTCCCATGACACCCTGTCCTCCACGATATTTTACATTTGCCCAAGTTCTCTTTTAAATTCTCTGGGATTTTAAGCATGGTGTAAATCCAGGGCATGCTCTGTAGCAGAATTGAGGCAGAATGCTCTACAGATATGAACAGTAAAATCCACATGAATTAAAAAATTTGCAAACACAAAATGGGGAATTGATTAAGAGCAGCGTCTCAGATGCCAGTAAGAGAAGGCTGGCTTAAGATGCGCAAGACTTCTCCTAAAACAGTGTTGCAAATTTCATAGCAAATCTATCAAATTGAAGATAAGATGAATAAAATCTTTTCTATATACCTTGCCTTTCTTTGCAATCCACTCCGCATATTGGTTTGAAAAACTGCATATAAAAATGGCCATAACAATCAATTACAACTCAATTTATTTTACTGAAACAATCGGAAAAAAAAATTAAAGCTGAGCTATGATTGGTTGTAATGGGAAAACCAGCTTTTGTGTCAGACAGTAGATGTAAGATGATCAATAAAATAAAACCTTATTTGTCAAGATCCCTGTAATTTTAGTAATTATTGTTCTTTAGATTGGTGCAGTATAGAAAGTTGTTTTTTATTTTATTTTTCTGCTTATGTTAGACAGATATATAGGAACACATGAGTGTCTTTGTGTGTTTTACAGAAAATGGAGGGGGTCGGGTTTTGTAACAATGGTACTAAAGCTAAATGAGTATGTTTTACTGATGATGCTCAGGATCATTACAGGTTATATGGGTGATGGGGAAGGCATGTTTGTAGTTCTTAATATCTACTGCAAACAATAGTGTCTGGGGAGTATCTGTAAGTCTCTATTAGCCCCAGCAGTGCTCTTTACCCTAGGGCTAGGAAAAAACCTTTGATGGGGAAGTAGAGACTGTAGGTGACTATAGACCATCATAGACTATAGTTGCACTTGCATCACTTTGTAGTGCACACCTGTTCACTGGTAAGTAGCTAAAGGGGAAAGATGGTTAACGGTCACACCCAGACCCTGGTGCCTACAAGGGCTCAAAGCATAGAAAATAGTACTGCCACCAATCCTTGGTAAGGAATATATATATATATATATATATTTATTCATTTATTTATTTTTTTGAATTTTCGCTTTCCTATTGATTATTTTTTATATTAGGTGCATGGAATTAAACCAGGAATATTTTCAAAATTCTAAATTTTCTCAAGTTTACAAATTTCTATATTACCTAATCAAAATTTATTGTTCTTGTAATTAAATTTTTCCTTTCAGAAATTAACCCTAACCCTTGTCCAGAATGTAAGGGTATGGCTCAATTTTTTGCACGTGTAACTGTAATTGTAGTAAAAGAGTGTGTGTCTATGTTTACACAACGTCCTAAAAAGGCAAAAGGCGTCTACTTTTTGGGAGGCATTTATTAAGTCCGGCGTTTTTTACGCCGGACTTAAAAATGCCCCCGCAGCTCCGGCGGTACGGGGATTTATGTAGAGGCGGACTGCCTGTACATAAATCCTGTGCGCGCCGGTGCGCACCGCCGAAAACCTACGCCAGCTGAGGACTGGAGTAGGTTTTCGGCGTAGAATTGGGCGGAACGGATGATAAATCGCGCGGACTCTGAGTCCGCGCCCTCCGTTCCGCCCACTTCCCGCCTACTTTCCGCCCCCTTTCCGCCCCCTGGCGTACTCGGCGGAAAGTGCCGATTTGCGATTATTTTATTCGCAAATCGGCCATTTGCGTATAAAATAATACGCAAATCGGCACTTTCCGCCAAAAATCATCCGTCCGCCGGATGATACATGTGGCCCTTTGTGTTTAAAAAGACGTCCGTTATTGCATCATTTTAATATGCTTGACTAAAATGCATTGAAGTCTATGGAATAACTGACCTTTTTTTCACACAGTGTATTCAATAACGTCTTTTCAGGCAGACGCATTCAATACAATGTGTGAATAAGATGTAAGTTTTTCCATAGACTTCAATGCATTTTAGTCAAGCATATTAAAATAATGCAGTACAGACGTCTTTTTTTAACACAAAAAGCGGACGCCTTTTGCCTTTTTAGGACCTTTCACTGCACTAAATTTTAGCTATTTTTGTAATGATTTCAGTAACGCATGGCAAAAGTACAACAGGACTATGATTATACTAGACAAAAAATATATGTTTACACCCTGTTTGTTTGCTTTATTCACCTGTATTATAGCCACAAACAGCCTAAGGCCTTATTCACACGTCCTGTAATCTATAGATTTAGTTAGTGCACATTGATGTCTATTGGGCTATTCACACAATCAGTAGATTACAAAGACGCAAACCAATCCTGAAAAAGGACATGTCCCAGATTTTTTTGTGGATTCTTTCATAGAAATAAATGGGATTCGCTATTTTCTATGGACTGTAACCTTTCTTGGCATCTGTATTTGTACCAGTGGATAGTGGGAGGAATCTACAGACATGAAAAAAAATACTTAATGTGTGCTTAACCTCTTAAAGACGCATGACGGGTATACCCGTCATGCGGCCGTTAAGAGTAAACAGAGAGGGCTCCCGGCGTGAGCCCTCTCTGCAGCACGCGGTCCCCGGTTGCTAAGTGCAGCCAGGGACCGCGTGTATTAGCCGGCGCGGCCGATCACCGCGGCCGGCTAATTAACTATTCAAATGCCGCTGTCAAGGCTGACAGCTGCATTTGAATAGCAGCTGTGCCCCCTCTCCCTGGTGTCCAGTGGGGGATCTCCCCCCGCGATGCGATCGCGGAGGGGAGATCCGTTCTAATGAGACGGCCGGGGCTCAGCGTCGGAATGACGCTAATCCCGGCTCGGCAATCTATTCAGATGGTCTGCAGCAGACCATTATAATAGAGCACCGATCTGATGGATCATTGCTCTATTATATACACAGGATTGATCTCAATGGGAGATCAGTTCTGTGTATATAGAAGTCCCCCAGGGGGCTTCATATTACTGTAAGGGAAAGATAAAAAAAAAGTGTTTTTATTAATAAAAAATCCCCTCCCCTAATAAAAGTCTGAATCACCCCCCTTTTCCCATTTTACAAATAAAAATAATTAAATAAATAAACATGTTTGCTATCGCCGCGTGCGTAATCGCCCGAACTATTAATTAATCACATTCCTGATCTCGCACGGTAAACGGTGTAAGCGCAAAAAAATCCCAAAGTGCAAAATTGCGCATTTTTGGTTAAGGCTATGTTCACACCCACTAAGATAATAGCAAAATACAGTTATAATTTTGTGGTAAAAATAAGGCTAAATTTTCAATATAATATAGTGCTGCATTGAAGTAAATGGGGAATACAACAGCAGTGCACACACGGTATAGAACAGTTTTAATTTATTATGACTTTTCAAATAACCATGCTATTTATTTACTACCTGCTTTTTTTTTTTTTTTTTTTTTTAATCTGTTCCTACATTGTTTGATTTTCACTCAAAATTATGGCCATGTTTTATTATTTTACTATGTGTGATCATAGCCTAAAAGATAGTTAAAAGGCAAGAAGCAGCACAGTTTTTGCCTTTTTGCTATGTTCCCACAATGTCTTATTTTGGCTGTTTGAGTCCATATAATGTGATTTTATAATGACTCATTTCAACATAACAGCCATTATTGCACAAATGGTGGCTGTCATTATGAAATGATGGACATAAAAAAAGGGCCATTAAATGGGCAAAAAAAATGTTGTGTGGTCTTTGTTTGTCTTTTTAGCCTTTTATAGCTATGAAAAAGAACTGGTCAAAACAGTGTTTGAACATAGCCTTAGGCTGCCTCAATTTGTTTTCTCACTTCATTTACCCTAATTAATAGCCAGTGCATGTGAATAAAACCTGCAGGGGATCTTCTATATCACAGACTTTCACTCATGCTAGTACTTATTTTAGTCATCTTTTTTTTTTACATTGTGATAAAACTTATTTATACCGTATTTCCCCGAAAATAAGACATCCTCCTAAATTAAGACACCCTAACTAGCCTATCAACTAGCCTAAAGTAAAGCATCCCCCCATAAATAAGGCACCCCACTCTTAAGTAAGGTAACCCCCCAAAGTAAGCCCCCCTGAAAGTAAGGCCGCCCATAGCCGCCCAATGCCAACCAGGACTCAGTTAAACCACACGTGGACCTTCACAGCCCCTAGCAACCAATCAGATTCCTCTTTTAATTCCTCTCAGATTCTTTGAATAATGCAAGGTGGAATCTGATTGGTTGCTAGGGGCAACTAAGGCAACTCTACTTTACACCAGTTTGATAAATCTCCCCATAGTGCCTCTTTGGGAGCCAAAATAATTATTAAGACACTGTTTTATTTTCGGGAAACACAGTGATAATTGCATAACTTCAAGAGATTCATTGCTGGACACATCAGTGTGTATTCACAAATTTAGGTTTAAAATTGCAATTATTAAATATAAAGCCAGGAATGGATCATAAAAAGGGTACATATAAAGAAATGACTGCAACTTTTAAACCCAATCGAGGCTTTGTATTCAATTATTGCAGTTAAAAACTTAAAATAATTCCAAAATACAGCTGTATTTTCAATGTTATTGCTTTATTGAAGTCAATGTGAAATTGTCTGGCAGTGCACACACAGTATAAAATAACACCCATATTTGATTCTGACTGCCAAAAAATAAAAATGCTCTTTATTTACAACATGTTTTTGCAAAAAAAAAAGCCTTTTTTTTTTAACCTTTTGACACATACATTTTCCTACTAGGTAAAAATGACAGCCATTGTTATTGGACAGCCATCATTTCACAGCAAATAATGGCCATTATTTTATAACGATGGATGTCCAATAAAGATGGCCGTCATTTTAACGTCAAGAGGACTTAGCATAAAACAGTTATAGAGTATATAAAGAAAAAAATGTTTACCTAGAAAATTTTTATCAAATCAAAATATTATTTAAAAATAATTAAAGAAAACAGTATTCAGTTTTCCCCTACATAAATGACATACACAGCTTATATTGTATCTTCATTTCCATGAATTGCATAACAAAGCTTCAGTTTGAAGGGGCTGATGAGAGAATGGTGACAACAAGACATATGGAGTAGTGGGCCATATTCAGATACAGTACAGCTGTTATCATTCAGCAGATGTTTTCTGTTCCCTCTCTTCACAGTAGGATGTCTTCTTTCATGTTCTTCTATGTCAAGATTTCTAACTCATTCAACATTGCAGAAGAGGAAGCTTGTACAAGGGTTGTTCCTCATTGTCAAAGGTTGAGCCTTTTGTCATAGCATAAAATATCTCCAAGGTAGAAAAGTCGAGGAGAGTGTAAAACTCTTTCTGATATCAGTTCTGATGGTGCATCTTACACCTAACATACCATCAGCATATAGACAGCACTTGTACAGAGGTGGACAGAGTCCCTGTGGGCAGTGGCACAGCTACCATGTTGATAGGACACGCAACTGCTACAGGGCTTGGGTTCTATGGGGGCCAGAAGGAACACCGGGGGATTGAACAGCGCCAGGTGAGTAAATGAGGGGGAGAGTACAGAATTCATGGGGCCTCATGGATCCTAGCTTACGTCCTAGCCTGTGGCTTTTGTATTACAGTGCTATAAGGATTTCATGTGCCACCATATGATGCTTTTGTTCAAGAGGAGCTGAGTAGATCAAAATATAGTTTCGTAAGAGTCATTAGTTTATTGATATCATTCTGCTCATTGTGGACTACGTATTAAAGTGGGTAGTCTTACCCTATGATTGATTGCTAACTCTAAATCCCCACTCATATACAGATAGCTGTCAATCACTGAGCAGGACCAGCCAACATGACTGCTTAGCACAGAATGAGCTGGGAGTCAAAAAAAAAAAAAGTTATCCTGAAAAGTTTCCCAAAAAACTGTATATCAATCTGCTCAGCACTAGAGATGATCGAACATCAGGAAATGTCAGGTACGATCGAACTCAAACCTTCTCGAACATTTAGCATTTGATTCCCGATGCCTTCCCGTTCCGTACAGGGATACAGCATAGGTAATAGGAAGGGGAAGGCATTGGGCATTAAATGCTGAATGTTCGAGAAGGTTCGAGTTCAATTGAACCTGACATTTCCTGATGTTCGATCATCTCTACTCAGCACCTCCTGTTTCAAATTGTGATGTCTGGAAATTGGCCTGCATTTTCAATGTGAAAGATTCCCTTTCGTTACAATTATTTATTTTATTTCAGCTTAATGAGGGGCCCCTGACCACCAGATCCAGGCAGGGAATACACAGAGAGGTGGCTGTGCTTTTATGCAGCCCTCTCTATTTTCTTGTATGAGAGTAAGGGCCCTATTATCCGATTCTGCCGAATCTAATGATCGGCTGCTGAAGCGATCATCAGCTGATCATTTCTTTAGGCCTTGTCCTAAAAATCATCGGCTACCGACCACGCATCACTATGTGTAATAGTGATGGGCGGCCAACAGCTAAAGATTCAACAAACAGTTTACATTATTCGTCCACGTTCAATAGTTTGTGCAGTTAAAATTGGAATTGTAATCAAAAATTGTAATTTTGCAGGATGAAGAAAAACATTTCATCTGAAAATCTTATACTGATGCAAATGCAGCCCATGATCTCCCTGACATAGCATTATTCAATTTATCCTTTTCTTTATCAAACAAAGTCTTCCAAGATGACAAACTATTTTTGTTTTTTGGCCACCTTCTTGGATGGCTGTCTTTTCGTTGGCAAATAATGGCCGTTATTTCATTATGACAACCAGTATTGGACAAATAATGGCCTTCATTGTGATTTATCAAACATGGTGTAAAGTGAAACTGGCTCAGTTGCTCCTAGCAACCAATTAGATTCCACCTTTCATTCCTCACAGACTCTTTGGCAAATGAAAATTGGAATCTGATTGGTCACTAAGGGCAACTGGGCCAGTTTCACTTTACACCATGTTTGATAAATCTCTGCCTGTATTTTTATGTATAATCAGGAATGAGTCCAAAACACACAAAAGGATGTAAATCTTTCCATTATAGTCTAAGGCTATGTTTACACATAGTATTTTCAGCAGTATTTTAGTCAGTCTTTTTTCAACCAAAACTAGAAGTGGATTAAAAAAACAATACAACAATATAACAATAAGGGCTAATAACAGCTGTTTTTGCAAGCCAGGTATTGTACTGGCATAGAGCTACCCCTAAAACAATGTGGAAACCCTATTTGAAAAAAAAAACCTGTCCTCTACGATTAAAGGGGTTTTCCAGGCAAATATGATTGATGGCCTATCATCAGAATAGCCCATTAATACTGATCAGCAGGTGCCCAACACCCAGCACCCCTGACAATCAGCTTTTCAGTGGGGCTGGAAGCAGTTGGTTATGGTGGTGCCACATTACTGCCGCTCGGCTCCCATTTTTGCCACCACTATACATAGAGACCCCCTTTGAGGCCACCTGATGTATGATCTCAATTTACCACATTTTGCACTGTTAATCTCAAGCTGCAGTCAAGAACAGTGAATTTTTTTTTTTTTTACATTCTTTGTTTAGTAGTTTTTCGTTTTAAATCGTTTTAAGTACACAAAGTCAAAAAGTGGCATTCAACAGTGAACAATTAAAGAAATACTGTAAGGGTTGCAGAGAATAATCCCATCACATGGTGCAAGAGTAGACAAATCTATTTCCAGGTCATATTTTATTTTTGCAAACCAATTAGTGCAACCCAGTAATTTGGTGTTTGCATACTGCGTATTCTGGGTAGTAGAGACCAATAACTCACAGATATTTTATGGCTTTATGTTTCATATGTCTCCTATGTAGTTTACGGTGATTTATTTACAACTACTCAGCACTGTGCAATAAGTACACCTGGATACCACCGTCTGCTTTGTCTCCTGGATACAGTCGTAAATCGTATTTTCAGCCTACTCCATCTCCTTATATTGCATTTATGACCAGTATACCACAACGCAATAAAAAAGAAATCTAGGATCGTTAGGACACATGTTGTCCAATGGAATTTACTTAAAATATTCAGATTTATAGACTTGTAGTAGTAATATTTTATGAAGGGAAACAACGTATTCTAGAATATATATTTATTGCACAGGCAACAAAAGCCAATTAATCCACAAACATCAAGTGAGATCAAGGGGTCGGCACTACTTGTTTCCAGGTGGTATGATAAATAAGTTCAACAACTAGAGTTTGGATTTATCATTAATACATAATGCAGTGATCCCACTAAATAAGAGGTGGTGCTATGCCTTATCCTTAGGCAAAGTTCAATCCATGTAGCAAAGAAATGAAGATGCGGCACTCACCGATGTCACTTGCAAAACATCTTTTAATCGATATACAGTCATAGGATGTAGATCAATAGGGCAACGGACCATTTCACATCAGAGAGGAAACGCACATGTGCAGAAAGTTGTTAGTTGCCCTGTTGATCTACATTCCACAACTATGTAAGTATTAATCATATTGGTGAGTGCCGCATCTTCACTTATTTGCTTCATGGAAAAGCCAGATAATATCTATCTTTTCCAATCTGCATTATTACTGAATTGCTCCATCTGTATTACATTACATTATATACTTACATTATAATTGCTGTGAGTACTCTTTATTTGAATGCACACTTTCCCCCCCCAAAAAAAAAACTTTTGACATGTACATATGTTTCAAATGTTTTGATCAGTCAGGATCTTGGTGTTCAGAAGGCGACTGATCGCTAGAACGAGATCAGAAAAGTGCACTCTAAGCGCATATGCTTCCCAAAGAGGTTCACACAACATCTTTTGAGCTCCGTTATTTAGCTGTCTGGCCTTCCCTTAGGGCAATGATGGCTGCTGGTACATTATTCTAGTTTGGGATTACTAATTGGACTTTGGGTGTGTCTTTATTGAAAAGTCCATTGAATTTAATAGTAAAAATTGAGAAAGAACGTTGGAAAAAGAAAAACTGTGTGTGAACAACTAATAAAAAACGTCCGCTGTTTGCAAAAGACGTTCAAAAATAATGATTATGTTCACATTATTTTGACGTCTGCGGTAAAAACGTCCGTTATTCAATGCATTGTGTGCATTAGACGTCCGTCTTCCCATTGACTTAAATGCATTGCCATTGCAGCCAGTTAAATCGCGGCAAAAAATGACGTTATTTTAAATATGAAAATCGTCCGCCTTTTCTTTATTTTTGACGTTGTGTGAACATAGCCATATGCACTTTCCGGATTCCTAATGTAAGCCTTCTTGTGTCATGCACACAGAGATAGGAAAGAGAAGTGCTCGGTCCTGTGCTTCTCCCCTCTCTTGAAATGTCTCTAAGATATGTTAAAAGTTATGTGAGAACACCAGCACTTCAACAGCAGGCCGGAGACTCAGACACCCATACTGTCATACTGTTTCTGCTACTTAATTCCACTAAGCTCGTCCATCCTCCCATGAAGTAAAATGCTAAATCCTAAAGAGAATCAGACAGCTGTAATTTATCTTCCAAACTTTTGACACTGTTAGATGCTATTAGGACAAAAAGACACATGGTACCTTTTATATATCCATCTGTGCCTCCAAAATGTACAAAATGTTTTTATATCTGGTAAAAAAAAAAAGAGTGAAAGAGTCTTTTTAAAGCTCCTGAATTGCTGAAAGCTGGGATGCCCCCCCTCCCCCAGAGCCTCTGCTGAGACCTCCAAATAGTCACATAGACTAAATCCTACAGCCTCCTACCCCTCCAGATGACATCCTTACTTAGAAGGGAGGTGGGTTTGTGTGGTCTTAAGCAGTACAGTTAGAATTTTTTTATTTTATTTTTTTAAAATACCTGCTGCCCAGCCATAGCTCCTTTATGTAAAGTTTTGATGTGATTTTAGAAAACTACTTAAAAGTTACAGTGAACGTATTATATTATATTATATTGAGGCATATCATAATCATAGAATCTATCAGAATTTTGGGGAGTAGATACATGATGCAGGAAAAAAGACAGGTGGAATGCAGAAAGCTCTGCGTGTGGCAGAAGCAGAACAATGCTGTACTGTACCTTATGGCGCTCTACATGCTAACATTGCTCATCCACTTTGTGTATATAAAAGCCTGAAGCACTACTTGTCTCAGCAGGTGATGGATGCTACTGGACAGAACACATGTAGCTGGTAAAGATAAGCCTTGTTACCTGAGGCGGTGGCTAGACCTGCCTCTGCCCTTCCTGGTATGCCTGAGCCATAAAATAAGCTGGGTGCTCGGTGGGGGAAGCCTCACACCTGGGCAGCCACAGGGCTGGCTGAGCAAAGCCTAAAGTTCTCTTGTCATAGGTTTATAGAGACATTTTATGGGGTCAGCTCCCCATTCTGTAGAAAGCTTTATGGAGAATACACCGTGCTACATTATACATGCCATCGCCCTAAGTGCAAAACAGTGAACTGTGGAAAAAGAATGGAGCTAGTATTTCTTGTGTAAAATATGCAGACAATAACTGTGGGTGTTGTAAGAAGAAACCGATTTCTAGACTCATCACTAAATAAAAACCTCATCATACTTTAGGCCTGAGCTACAAAGATGAGTTATACTCAAAATGGTGTGTGTGGTCAGTAGTATGTTCATGAAATGTAAGGTCCTCTGTGGGTGACCCAATAGTAGTATACACCGGATTATAGATGACTGCGGCAGAATTTAATAGCTTCATTGTGCTTCTCCACAACAAAATAAATACAATTAAGCAGCAAAATAATTAAGGATAATTTAATTTACTTAATGACTACTAAGAACTCTGTGTTCATTTTTACAAATTTGCCTTAACAGCAATAGATCAAATGTAAAACTGTGAAAGTGTGGTCTATGTTAATGTTTTTGGAAAGAAAAATAATTTGGAAAGAAAAAAATTAATGCGGATAATTAAAGGGGTATTTCAGAGAATAAATTATAATTTTTTTTATATATTTTGCTTTAATAAACTTGTATTACTTTGTATAATAACTTAATTTAAAAAATATATATAGTTTTTCACTTACATACATACTTAAGAGTAAGGGATGACATGGCCCTCTCTGCTGCTACCAATGTTTGTGTCAGGAAGTGCAGGGCTGTTTAAGCTGTACAGTTCCCGATTCCCTGCTTTATTCTAACAGTGCCGCAGAGCCCTATACAGCGCAGGGTCCTGTTATTCGTGTGTACTGTATATTCATGTATACAGTACCTGTGGGGACGGGGGGCTGTCTGACATGATTGCTGTGTCCACATAGCAAGTAGACACTTGCTATGTCACTTCTTTTTTCGACATGCTTTTTGTATCTTTACCACTGATATAACTGATTTTTTATTTTATTTTTTAAACTAAATGAGAGCATAGATTTTGACACTCCGTTTACGCATGGGGGAATTTACAGGTTTTTTTTTTTCCGATTTTCCAACGGCATTGCATGTTTGTTTTTTTGTGTGTGTCATTTACTATTTTGGTTTCTAACTACATGCTGGTTAGAAAGTCCCCATCCAAATGCAAATGTATCTGAATTTTTTGTCCATTAGTAATGTTTTTTTTTTCTTATCGTTCACTTTTTCAGCTGTTTACCAAAATACTGTGTAGGAACTAAGCCTCAAAGTATTTTACTCATGTCTAAAGAAAATGAATGCCTCTTTGTTTTTGACCTAAAGTCCACATTGTGAAACCATTGTGGCCTAAATTATTGTTTTGCCCCCATTGTTTTTCAAACTCTTAGGAAAAGTCAACATACAATTTATTGCAATGGATAATTATTCACACTTTCGCTGCCAAAAAGGTAACAGTTTTGTCCTCACATTATTACTTCCATGTGTCTTCTGCTATTACCAGAGCCGCAAGATTCACTTTGCACCTGGATCTAGCAGCTTCTTTAAATTCCCATAGCACTAATTGACAGCAATATAGATACATAAATCTTTTCCCAAAATGATGACCTTAATTAAAGGTTAACATGTTTTTCATATTTTCAGGTAGATTCGCAAAAGAAAGATTTGTAGAAAGGAGGCTGCAGAAATCGATGGGCCATTGAAACAATCTCGTCCACATGAATGGAATGGACTGCAACTAGTCAAACGTTATAGAGGTCTCACTGCTGACATGCACTCTGATCGGAAGATAAAGCCTTGGAGAGATGGTGGCAGCACAATCCACTCAGCTGCTTATTCAGTCAATATTTCCTCATAGACTTAAAATTTGATGGAATAGGTGGCTGGTCAGGGAGTGGATTTCGCTGCTGCAGTCCCTCCACAGCTATATCTTCTGATCAAGGTGGATTTCAGTAGTGAGACCCACTGTGATCAATAACTTTATGACATGTCTAATGATGTCAAAAGTTATTTGTAGTGAAAGGTATGCTTTGGGCTATGTTCACACTACGTATGAGACCGGCCGTTCCTTGCGCCCGCATCAGAGCTTCCCATAGCACACAGTGAAGCAAGCGGCCGGAGCCGCGCGCTTCACTGTGTGAACTGACCTGTCAGTTATTTGCGGCTTCCGCATAGATCCCGGACGGAGCGTATACGATGTGTGTACGCTCCGGCCGGGATCCCATTGAAAGTAAGGTTATGTTCCACCCCGCAAAACTACGGGCGTAGTTCTGCGGCGAGAACTACGGCCGTAGTTTTACGTAGTGTCAGCATAGCCTTAAAGAGAATGTACCATCAGTTACATCGCTTTTTACATGAATAGACTGGCAAGATTTTTACATGAATAGACTGGCACCGGTGCCGGGATTACAATCAATGGAGCCGCGTCATAGAGGGAATGGCAGAACGTCACTCTGGTGGTGGTCCGGGCCGGTGACCGGGGAAAGACTGGCGCAGTGCGCGGGAATCAGAAAAAAACAACTGCGGCACCGGCTCCCCGCACCTGGCGCCAGTCTATTGATGTAAAACTCTTAAAGGATGTACCTGATGGTACATTCACTTTAAAGATTATTCTATAAAACTGTACTTCTTTATCAAGATTTAAGTTATTGTAGGATTACCTTGTTACTGCAATGTCTGATTAACCCTGCCAACCACATGACTGCCAAGATGCAACTAAAGATATAAACCAAGATGTAAGAGTTTTGGTGTGCAGTTGTAACGCCTGGAGTCGTGAATCAACTGAACCGTCACTAGCGATGGCACTAACCTCACCAGGGAGCAGAGTCTAAGGGGCCGCTGGGTTTCACCAGAGCCCGCCGCAAGGCGGGATGGACTTGCTGTGGCAGGCGACCCCCAGCTTGGTTGCTAGTGACGGCAGGCGAGGCGTGGCAGGAGCAGTAGGCAGGAGATTCATAATCATAAGTGCAGGCAGAGGTCTGGAGGCGTGATCGCAGGTGGCGGACAGGACTCAGGAACATTGGGAATGCAGCGGGCAGGGACTAGGGACAAGGACTGCGGACAGGAACAAGGAACAAGGACTAAGGTCAGGAACAACAGGGAGCTGGGCCAAACGCTATGGGAAGCATGCAGCGGCTCCAACACCTGTAGTGGGGCAGGGCTGGAATTTATAGGGAGTGATAGTGCAACTTCCAATTAGGGGCGGACTGGCCCTTTAAATCCGAGACAGCCGGCGCACACGCGCTCTAGGAGGCGGGGACGCGCGCGCTGGCCGGCACAGATGGAGACAGGAGAGGGGCGAGGTAAGGCGCCCCCCAGGGCCAAACAGGTAGCAGCGCCGGGTCCCTGCACAAGGACCCCGGCGGCTGCATGGGGCAGAGAGAGGTCGCGGCGGCGGCCTGGAGCACGGGACGCCGCCGTGGCCGTGACAGTACCCCCCCCCCCCTTTGGCCTCCCCCTCTTTCTTGCCTGCAGGAACCTCTTGATGAGATCTTGGTCCAGGATGTTAGCCTCGGGTTCCCAGGACCTCTCCTCAGGACCAAATCCTCTCCAGTCCACTAGGAAGAACCGTCTTCCTCTGACAGTTTTCATGGCCAGAATGTCTTTAACAATGTAGACGTCGTCAGAGACGGCTTGTGGAGCAGTGAACGAAGACTTATTGGAGAACCGGTTGAGGACCACTGGCTTTAAGAGGGAAACATGGAAGGCGTTCGGAATCCGCAGGGGGTAGGCGGAGTTTGTAGGTGACAGGGTTGATGCGTTTTAGCACCGAGAAAGGACCGAGGAATCGAGCTGGGAATCTTGAGTCGGACATATTTGGCCGAGAGCCAGATTTTGTCACCTGGGAGAAAATTCGTGGCAGGTCTTCTTCTTTTATCCGCCTGGTCCTTCATGCGGTCAGATGACTTGAGCAAGGATTGTCGAGTCTGTTCCCAGATCGACTGCAGCTCAGATAACAATTCCTCCACGGCTGGGACCTCAGAGGATGGAGAGAGAGGCAGAGAAGGACGAGGGTGATGCCCATAGACCACATAGAAGGGTGACTTGCCTGTGGAACTCGAGTCCAGATGGTTGTAGGAGAACTCCGCCCATGCAATCAGGCTGGACCAGTTGTCCTGGCGAGCGGAGACAAAGTGTCGAAGATAATTGCCAAGGACCTGATTGACCCTTTCCACTTGCCCATTGGTCTGGGGATGATAGGCCGATGAGAAGTCCAGCTTCACTTGGAGTTGAGAGCAGAAAGCATGCCAGAATCTGGAGACGAATTGTGAGCCTCTGTCAGACACTATATGAAGAGGAAGACCATGTAGGCGGAAGATATGCTGAAAGAACAGCTGGGCCAGGCGAGGAGCTGATGTTAGTCCAGGAAGAGCTACGAAGTGGGACATCTTGGAGAAGCGGTCAGTAACAACCCAAATGACAATGACCCAAATGTTACCCGCAGATGGAGGCAAGTCTGTGACAAAGTCCATGCCTATATGGCACCAGGGGCGGTCTGGAACTGGCAAGGGCTGAAGTAGGCCGGCAGGTTTTTGACGGGAGGACTTGTTTCTGGCACAGATGGTACAGGAAGCCACAAAGTCCTTGACATCTTGGAGTAGGCTAGGCCACCAGTAGTGGCGGGAGATCAGTTGCCTGGTCTTTAGAACTCCCGGATGCCTGGCCACCATAGAGGAATGACATCATTTCAAGATCCATCTTCGAAGAGCAGGGCGCACAAAGGTCTTACCGGGAGGCAATCTTTGAAGAGTGGATGTGGCGACTGGCACTAGGCGATCGGGAGGTATAATGTGGCGAGGAGAGTCCTCTTGTCCCATTACGTCAGATGCTCAGGAGAGAGCATCGGCTTTCACGTTCTTCTCAGCCGGACGGAAATGGATAACGAAGTTGAAACGTGAAAAGAAAAGCGACCACCTGGCCTGCTGGGGATTGAGACGTTGGGCCGATTGGAGGTAGAACCGAACCTACAGGCTCAGGTTTTGCCTGATGCGTCCCTTTGCGAGAGGACGGCTCCAGCGCCTACTGAAGATGCGTCGACCTCAAGTGAAAATGGCTTGGTGGCATCCGGGCGAACTAGCGCAGGAGCAGAAGCAAAGGCTGACTTTAGGCTAGTGAAGACTTGCTCGGCCTCAGGTGGCCAATGCCTGGAATCCGCCTTCTTCTTAGTGAGAGCCACGATGGGTGCGACCAGGGTAGAGAAATATGGGATGAACTTCCGATAGTAGTTGGCAAATCCTAGGAGGTGTTGGATAGCTCTGAGTCCCACAGGACGTGGCCACTGGAGAACAGCTGAGAGCTTGGCCGGGTCCGTTTGTAGACCCTGGTCGGAGACGATATACCCAAGAAACGGAAGACTGCGCTGATGGAAAACGCACTTCTCTAGCTTGCCGTACAAATGATTGGCCCGTAGCCCGTAGGACCTGACGTACTTGTGTCACGTGACTCTGCTGGTCAGGGGAGAAGACCAAAATGTCGTCAAGATAGACAATGACGCAGACATAGAGGAGGTCACGGAAGATGTCGTTAACGAATTCCTGGAAAACCGCTGTGGCATTGCATAGGCCGAATGGCATGACCAGGTATTCGTAGTGCCCATCTCTGGTGTTAAAAGCGGTCTTCCATTCGTCTCCTTCACGAATACGGATTAAATTGTACGCTCCCCTGAGGTCCAGCTTAGAGAAAACCTTGGCTCCACGGAGACGGTCGAATAGTTCAGGGATAAGTGGAAGAGGATAACGGTTCTTGACTGTCACCTTATTTAGGCCCCTGTAGTCTATGCATGGGCGAAGAGAACCGTCCTTCTTCTGCACAAAGAAGAATCCTGCGCCAGCAGGGGACGTGGATTTGCGAATGAAACCCTTCTGTAGGTTCTCCCGGATGTAGGAAGACATGGCCTCAGTCTCGGACACGGAGAGAGGGTACACCCGACCTCGTGGAGGAGAAGTTCCAGGAAGGAGGTCTATGGGACAATCATATGTCCGGTGAGGGGGTAGAGAGTCTGCCTCTTTGGCAGAAAAGACGTCAGCTAAGTCTTGGTATTCTTCCGGTAGGCCGGATAGAGGCTTGACGGAATCAGGTGACGTCATAGAGCACTTGGGCTGAGGAAGCTTCAGACACCGATTAGGACAGTCCAGACCCCAACTGAGAATCTCCCCAGTTCTCCAGTCTAGCTTAGGGGTATGTAATTGCAGCCAAGATAGACCCAGCAGGATGTCGGAAGAGGAATGGCGCAAGACGTAGAAGGAGATCTTCTCCTGATGTAAAGCGCCCACCTGGAGGACTAGAGGTGCAGTCTGGTAGAGCACAGCTTCAGCAAGAGTCTCGCCCATGACCGAGGAGATAGACAGGGATCGGGCTAGCTGGATCACGGGTAGCCGCCATCTTTGGACCAAGGTAGCTGCAATGAAACTGCCCGCAGACCCGGAGTCGATGAAGGCAGTAGTCTGGTGAATTTGTCCTGAGGGTGTCTGGATGGAAACTGGCATAGACAATCTTGGAGAGGTGGCATTCACACCTAGGGAGGCCTCTCCTACCGGACCTAGGTGCGAGCGTTTCCCGGACACTGAGGACGTTGGGGACATCTCTGCCGGAAGTGATCAGAGCCACCGCAATAGAGACAGAGATTCAGCTCTAGTCGGTGAGCCCTCTCATGAGGAGTCAGGCTAACCCGTTCTACTTGCATGGGAACCTCAGGAGTCGACTGGGGTACAGGAGCAACAGGATTCTGGAAAACCGGTGCTAGGCGGTGATGGCGACGGGGCAGGCTTAGTTGCCGTTCTTGCCGGACCTCCTCCTCTCTCTCGGAAAATCGGTTGTCGACTCTGGTAGCCAGTAGGATTAGATTGTTCAGAGATGTAGGGAGGTCACGGGCGGAGAGCACGTCTTTCACCCGACTGGATATGCCCTACTTGAAGATGGCTATTAGAGCGGCCTCATTCCAGTCTAATTCAGCTGCCAGGGTGCGGAACTGGATGGCGTAGTCACCAACAGAGGAGCTCCCTTGAGAGAGGTTGAGGAGAGCAGTCTCAGCTGAAGAAGCACGGGCAGGTTCCTCAAAGACGGAGTGAAACTCGGCCAGGAAGGTTCGGAGATTGGCAGCAACAGGATCATCTCGGTCCCACAGCGGCGTGGCCCAGGCCAGAGCTCTACCCTCCAATAGGCTGATGATGAAAGCCACTTTAGAGTGCTTGGTGGGAAACTGACTACTTAAGAGTTCAATATGCATGGTGCAGTGAGTCAGGAATCCCCTGCACAACTTGGGATCGCCTCCATATTTACTCGGGAGAGCCAGTTGAAGTCTCGAAGAGGCTGCAGGAGGTAATGAGCGCTGAACTGTAGTATGCTGCTGTAAGGCGGCAGTCAGTTGCTGGATCTGCTGCGACTGTTGCTGGATTTGTTGAGCCTGTTGAGCGACCACTCTGGCTACGTCACCGAGATCAGGCACCTTGCCGGGATCCATGGTTGGAGCCTACTGTAACGCCTGGAGTCGTGGATCCACTGAACCGTCACTAGCGATGGCACTAACCTCACCAGGGAGTGGAGTCTAAGGGGCCGCTGGTTTTCACCAGAGCCCGCCGCAAGGCGGGATGTACTTGCTGTGGCAGGCGACCCCCAGGTCGCTACTCCTGGCTTGGTTGCTAGTGACCGCAGGCGAGGCGTAGCAGGAGCAGTAGGCAGGAGATAGTGCAGGCAGAGGTCTGGAGGCGTAATCGCAGGTGGCGGACAGGACTCAGGAACAATGGGAATGCAGCGGGCAGGGACTAGGGACAAGGACTGCGGACAGGAACAAGGAACAAGGACTAAGGTCAGGAACAACAGGGATCTGGGCCAAACGCTATGGGAAGCATGCAGCGGCTCCAACACCTGTAGTGGGTCAGGGCTGGAATTTATAGGGAGTGATAGTGCAACTTCCAATAAGGGGCGGACTGGCCCTTTAAATCTGAGACAGCCGGCGCGCGCGCGCCCTAGGGGGTGGGGACGCGCGCTGGCCGGCACAGATGGAGACAGGAGTGGGGCGAGGTAAGGCGCCCCCCCCCCCCCGGGGCCGAACAGGTAGCAGCGCCGGGTCCCTGCACAAGGACCCCGGCGGCTGCATGGGGCAGAGAGAGGTCGCGGTTGCGGCCCGGAGCACAAGACGCCGCCGCGGCCGTGACAGCAGTTAAGAGTCATTTAGAGAGCATGATAGGATCGGTAGTTGGGGTGGAGGTCCATAGATTTTTGTTTGGAGGATATAGTAATGGGTTGATGGGATCCTTGTTAAATCAGTTAGTAGCACTTGCAAAAATAGTCTAATCTAGAAGATGGTTTGGGAACAAGTGCCCTCAGGTGGAGGAATGAGTTTATTTGGTAATAATGGTGCGTCAGTATGAGGAATATTGGTCGAGACAGAAATCCCAGGAGGCTATAGCAAGAAGCTGTAGATTATGGGGTCCATGGAAGGTTGGTTGATGTGGCTAGACTTTATATATTTGAGGGTTTTTTTTCCCCTCCTCTCTCCCCGCGGGGTTGGGGTGGGGGGTCTATATGGGAAAAAATATGCAATATGTTTTGTGTGTACGACTAAGATTACAGTCGTTCTCTTGTATGTCATTTTTTTATGAAGAAAAGTTAAAGTTTAATAAAAATAAAAAAAAAGATATAAACCTAGGTTTTTACTGCATTGAGCGCTTTAACCAGCAGCTGACAGTGTTAACTTTGGCTGGTCTTCCTGAGATCAGTGATCTGTTTTCCGTTTGGCTCTACTAGGCATTGATCCCATCTATCCAGAATCCTGCTCCACACTGATGAGGGGCAACACCCCAAAACAGCTTTCTGTCAATGGATACCTGGCCTTGGTTTTTCCCTTGTCATTACATTAACTTATGGCGCCACTTAATATGATGGTTTTTGTGGAGCCACCCCTTGGCTGAGTCCTTCCTGGAGCGATATCTGGCTAGTCCTGTATTTTGAGACTCTTAAATGAGGCTCCACAGGCTCTTTTTTGCATACAGTTACTGTAAGAGGGTCATTCATCTTAAATACTATGCTTTAGTAAAGACTATAATTCATATGAGTGGTCTCCAATTTATGACCCTTAAACTCTTGGCGAGGCTGGTTTTCCAACAACTAAAGGCATCAGAACAAAGTATACCCAAAACTGACTATATCTGACCACCTTATAACTTCATAAGAATTATTTTATTTGGTTGCTCTCCAGGTTCTGCTCCATGTAGCTATTAGTCTAACAAGCCTTAAATAGCTGTATAGACTATAACAAATGGTTTTTAAATTTAAAGAAGCATTTATGCGGTCATATTTTTATTCTCCCTATCATCATCATACAAAAGATATTAATGATCCTATTCAGGGAAACCAGGAAAACCCTAACCCATTTCTCTTCTTATGGCATACCTTCATTATTTTGAAAAGAAATATACAGCTGAAACACCATACGTGAATGCTCCTTTAGGATATGTCTGTGCTATACAATGACGGCTCTGGGTACTTAGTTGACCACAAGGGTGAAAATGAATGTGCTTCTGATTGTTATCCAAAAACGATGAATAAAATCTTTGTTTTTGGGATATGTGGTTGCAAATAAGTAATGTCTTCAATTGTAAGCAAGCAATGTTGTACTTTATAGTCTTTCAGTGGAGGACTCTTTGGTTTCTTTACTCCTACCACAATATAACCTTACAGCATTCCGAAATGATGTGATAGAACTGGGTTAGAGCTTAGGAATAACATTTATGGGAAACCTAGTTATGTCCTTATGTCATGAAAGAATATATATATATATATATATATATATATATATATATATATATATTATGATTGTGTATAAAATAAGCTTTCTATTCTAAACATCATCTTACAATAATATTAATGTATAAAGTATAAGTGCAATAGTATTCATATTAGAGGCAGAGCGGCTATTGATTTTATTTTAATTGTCAGTCTGAAAGCTTCCCCCTCTGAACAATCTTTATTTTTTCAGCTTAACTATTATTATTGTTAATAGAAAAAAAAACATTGAAAGGGCTCTATTACTAATGAGAATGTTGAGGGGAGCCCCTTTTATGTGCACCTGGCACTCATCCTCATATCCTACAGGGGTCTATACCCAGACACAGACCGTCTGTGCAGCCACGATTTATAATTCATCAACTGTGTTAAACTACAGAAAAATATCCTTTCACCCATATCAGTACAGTACAAAAACGCTTCAAAGACTATATTAAAGAAAAACCCCAACCTGCCAGCAAACATAGTAGAGTTTGCAGGATCCGTCCTGTTACATAAACTGAATTCCACTTCAGTCACCAGTAACCCCACACTTCAGTCCATTCACCCCATTTTTATCTTCTACATTGGAGCAATGCTCCGTTAATTGACCCCTTTAGCATGGAATTCCCTGATAAATGTGTTTACATGCTTATATGTTGGGAAATCGTAGCCTTTGATTTCTATCGGATGCTTTCCACTGAAAACATACATTTTTAGAGATAGCTGTTGCATGAAGATTATTACAGCATTCCTGATACTGTGTATAAATGCAATAGTTAATAGAGAGCGTGGGACGGTCAATCACTTCCCTGGTGGCCTGTGGCTATTCAGTATATCATATATATATAACTGTATTAAAAGGTGATTATTTCTTGGGCAAGAGTCCAGTCTGAGCACTCCCTTCTGATTACCCTGTCATAAGTACCAGGAACATAGACACTCCTTGAAAATTAGTGCCAAAAAGTAAAGATTTCACATATGTGCAGAAAGGTGGGGAACTGAGGACACAGACATTTTACACAATAGAGACATGTCAAATGTATGAAAAAGTTTTCAGTTATAAACGATTCTTCCACTCATATATTGTTAAAATAGCTATGCTCATTCCATATAGTTATGAACATACAAGTGAGATCACTTTATTACCTTAAAGTTTATATAGGATATTATGCAAAAAAGTCTGCATGACTACATGACTTGCACACCGATCAGTTTCTTAAGATAGCCATAGATGAGATAAGTATTTTACTGGATTGGCAGTCATCTCTCTAAAGATAATGCCAATATAATCCAGTGTAAAAAAATACATATATGTAGATTGTCTAGGTGTGTAGGCCAAAAAGACAAAATAAATAAATAAATATGGGGCAAAACTGTCTTGTAAAAACACAACTTCTACTATCTATAGAAAAAAAAGGTACATTCTGCTGCTCTAGATCTCTGTTCCACCACCCACCCTTTAAAGGGGTTATCCAGCGCTACAAAGACATGGCCACTTTCCCCCTACTGTTGTCTCCAGTTTGGGTGGGGTTTTTTGGGAATTGAAGTAAATGGAGCTTAATTGCAAACTGCACCTGGAGACAACAGGAGGGGGAAAAGTGGCCATGTTATTGTAGCACTGGATAACCCCTTTAAGTACAGATATCAGTACTGGAATGCTTTTAACAGATTGCTAAGTTATATGTATTATATGAGTGCTACTGAAGAACCAACATAGACCAATGTAGATTTAATTTTTTCATTTTATTTGTTGTATAGTCACATATAAGACAATGCATTTTGGCACCCAACCTCAGGTCTAAAACAGGTACCTAAATAGTGGAAGTAGACTATCCTTGTCCTCGCGTGAGTTGAGCATGCTGAAAACACCAAACCAAGCATCTCCCCTCAATGACATCTTCTGGGAGCAGCTCATTCTTGGAAGACATCATCAAAGGAGGGCTTGATTAAAGAGATGCAATCTCGGCACACTGTCCTCATTGGGAACTTAGACAAGGGCACTATGCCTAATCACCTCATTTGGCAGATATTTTGGTCCTTAGCAAGGCAGTAGATTGGGCCCTGAAATGCGTTAACGGGAAATCTATCAGCAGGTTAGATGCATCTAAAACATCATCATAAAACAAGAAAAACTAAAATGCTACAAATTTTGTAACTTTTTTTACATAGCTTTTTCTAGTTAGGTATTAGGACAATACATTCCATACAGTAGAACCTGTAATAGTCCAAAACAACAATTTTGCATGTGAATATGAGAAGCTCTATATAATTTAGCATTAATAGCATTAACTGACACGTTCTATTAATGCTGTTATTAATAAAAAAGATGAAAACAGCTGGAACCAGATTTATGGTACAGTCCTGCTAGAATGTAAACCATTTACTATGACCTCTCGTCTGTGTCTTAAAGAGGTTGTCTGCTTTAATCAGTCCTTTTTTTATAAGAAATATAATACAGTGTCACCATAGGATATACATGGAATTACATCATACGCACTGAAAGTAATAGGTTGTTCGTGTAATAAATTGACAAACCAGGTCTTCCAGGGTGTAAGCTGTTAATGTAGCTGATCTACTGCTTGAAATAGGTTGTCATTGAGGTGCTCCCCTCTATTATCTCAGGGGTTTAAAAAGGCTTACATGATACCACAATTAATCTACATTGTAAAGTGCCCAGTGTAATCACTACAGTACAGTACAGAACAGCCCTATACTGTACAGTACATTATACACAAGAAACATTCAACAGAACCAGCAATTATAGTACAGTAGTCACTAACTCCTCACTCATCCTTTACTGTATAAAGTCCCCCCCCCCCCATCCCAACACTGTAACAGATGGGAGATGGTGGTGCACTGACTGTACTACTACTGTACTGTATATGCACTCCAGCAGTCTTATTCAGTACTGTAGTGTATGTGAAGCCTCACCAGTGCTAAACTCACCAGGTACAAACCACCCTCCATGCTCAAAAAAACATTCAGATGCCGAGTACAAGACTGAGTGCCTGAAAAGTGTTTGAGAACCGAACAGTTTGAGAACCAAGGTACCACTGTATATATATATATATATATATATATATAAATCACTGATCAATGAGATCAGTGCTGTATTGCTTTGGGCTGCTGCATCCCAGAGCTTTAACCCCAATCTGAAATTTAAAGACAAAACATTTCCCCCCCCTGTACATTGATTAGTTTTTGCACTTCCAGTATGCTCCCTATGAGCTTTTTCATCATTATAAAAATTGTGCAATGTTTTAAATTACATAAGTCAATGTCACACTTTACCGCCAGTGCTGGGCTATGTGTGATGTTTTTCTATACCTGTAAATTGGACTTTTCCTTTTTATAACAGATTTTAAACACAACCTATGTCATGGCTATTGTAAAATTATTGAAACAATTGCCATAATTTATTTGCCCCCTTTTGAATGTTCTTGAATATAAAATGGACAAACTTGTTTCAAAGTGTTTGAATAATTTTGGCTTCCAGGATATATGCTGCTCTTCATTACTGTGCATAGATGTTGGCTGCTCATGAAGATAAACATGACACTGAACCAGGATTTGCGGGTCTCCACTATCTGCTCCCCTGGGCCCTGACCTGTGTGTAAGTTGGTGCCACCCATTGTGCTGGAAGTAGATTGTGCAGAGTGAGATGTCACATTTGTGAAATGATTAATACTTTTCTGAGCCATGATGGATGGCAACAATTAATCATATCATCCTGAGCGTGGAGCAGGGAGTAGGTTTTAAGGATTTTAAATATACAAATGTCCTGAATAAATGAAATTTCTGTCCAAACTACAAGTACAGAAGTCACCTATAGCGGCATTTAAGGAAGGATTTATGGTCTGTCTCTTTGGATGTTTAGTTGTAATTGACAAAGCATGAAATCTTTCGAATGTTAACACTGGCCAGAACCTTGTCATTGATGCTAATTTAAGAATTGCTTTGTTTTTTTCCCCCTATGGGCTTACCACTGCTTGCTCAATTGTCTTGTGAACAGAATACATTACAAATGGCCCATCTTGACTGCACTTAAAGGTTAAGCATAGACTACAAGTGAACGCAGGGCATGTTTCTGATAAACAAAAATATTTCCATACAGAACAAACCAAAAACTGCAGTAAACGTCTACATGTGCTTTTATTTTCTAATGTCATCATTAGTCAGCTTTGCCTATTGCACATATTTCTTAACCTAAGGGTATGTTCACACCGAGCAAAATTGGCAGAATTCAGTGGCTGAGCTCTTTGCCACGGAATCTAGTGTCAAACAGTGTGTCTATGGGAGGGCTTGCGCGCTTCCGCTCTCCGCTCAAAGAATTGACATGGCAATTCTTTGAGCAAAGAGCCGCAGAGAGCTGAGGCACACGAGCGGTCCCTTAGACACACTGTTTGACACTGAGATAGGCAGGATTCCGAGGTGGAGAGTTTCCCGGTGAAATTCTGCTCAGTGTAAACATACCTGTATAGACTAAAAAATTATTTTTGCCTTCTGCAGTAGCTATAGCCATACACATCAGTCAAATCTGCCAAAACCAGCAGAAGTGGTCAACCATCTAATGTGTATGACTCTTACTCTTTCCTGATGGCAGATATCTGGAAAAAAAGTACAGCAATGTTTAATATAACCAAAATTATTGTTCACAGTGTTTGGCGGTGGCTTTCTCCCCTCTCTCCATTATATTAAATAGCTGTCCAGTTAAATGCTATGAAAGAATGTGCTGCACTTAAAGGGGAATTATTAGCATGTTAGTCGAATATAACCTGCTGATAGCCCCTTATAGGGCCGGGACGCTGAGGAGGAAGGTATGTGTGTTACCTTCCTCCTTGGCAATGGTTCCGCGCTGTAAGTCAGAGTAATCATTGCTCTATTGCACTTTTAGGAACACTGCGGCAGTGCTCCAGTGCACCAGACTAACACACTGCGGCAGTGCTACAGTGCACCGGACTAACAGTGCACTCTGACTAACAGAGCGGGATCGGCGCCAAGGAGGAAAGTAAGACACAAACCTTACTCCTCAGCATCCCAGGCGCTATAAGCGGCTATCACAGGTTAGATTCTTTTTTTTAACTCTTTTTGCTTGGTGCAGTACATTGGTATTGAAATATATAAAATGTAATGTGAGAAGACTGGCCTGATTTGTTTCTAAGCTCAATGAACCATATTTAGGGCCCGCAGATGAGGTATACTTTTTTCTATTTCCTTAAAAATGTACACCATAAACATAAGACCAGCATTTCCTATATTAGTGGTTAATAAAACCCTGCTGCCGTTCATTCTGGCAGATTTATTAAGAGGTTCCAGCTCCTCAATAAATCTGCCTATGCAGCGGCTGTATCCTACGCTGCACATTGAACTCTATGCCAGCTTTGAGCTGGAATAGATATCCCGCTATGATTTACAGGATAAAACAGTCACATCTGAAAACCCTCCTAAACTAGAGTTATCATTGCTTTAAAGCAGTGCTTCTCAAACTATTTCTACTGGAGCCTCACCCAACAGACCAAGGCAATGCCTGGGCCTCACCAGACTGACCAAGAGGATGCCGAGGCCTCCCCAGCTGTGGTGAAAGTACATTTAAAAACTGAAAATAATGCTAGGACTACCTTTCACCAATCTCCCAAGCTCTATATACTAATAAAGCAAGTACAAAATAAATTAATAATGTTGCTAAAATTAAGATTTTGGAGGACTGTGCAGATCATAGTTTCTTTTGTATAAAAACTGGGTCCCCAGCTGGGCCTCACCAACAACTAAGGGGCGCCTCACTGGTGAGGCCCGCCTCACAGTTTGAGAAGCACTGCTTCTAAGGAAGCTTATTGCAAATCCAATTCTTATATTTCTACTAACTTCCATTTCCCTACTGCAAAGATCTGCACCCAAAATGGCTGAAAAATTGATGTTCTATGGCTTAAAAGTCAATTTTTATTTGCTTCGTTCTCTGAAAGTTAATGGAAAAAATGTCAACTGTCAAGTAAAAAGAGAACAAAAACAATTTAAAAAGTTCCAAAAAGTCTTTAAAAAAGGTGTTAATAATGGTAAGGTTATGCAGGGAGTTGTTTCACAAACTAGAATGGTACCACTTATCATCACACAGACCATACAAGTGTACTGATCATACATACTGGCAGAATAAACAATAAAATCTAGTGATTCAGAGTTGATGCCTTTCCTATTTAAGGTTGTCCTTATCCCAGTCCCACCCAGACATCCTAATGACTCTGCTGGCCAGATGTTATTTGTCTTTTCCCTTTTGCATCACTTCCCCACACTGTGCCCCCTAAAGATAAAAGTGCTGCACACTGTAGCACCTGAACATAATACCATCACATGCTGTTAAACCTAAAAATAGTACTTCTTTGTGGATAGTTTACATTTTTTAAAGTATTTCCCCCACCAATTTTACATATTACTAAAAAAAGGAAAAAAACTCTTTTATATACATAGCAACAGACGCTGTTAAACTGCTGGCCATTGGGCTGCATTCAGGACAATCCTGCAGCGATACCTCTGTATCGGCTTCAGGAACATTCTTTTTTTTATAATTGACTTGCGTTCACCGTCGGGTCAGCCCTGTTTGGTGGACAGCGTCCTGAAATAGACATGCACATTATTTTATCGTCCGTTCTAAAGAACGGACGTTAAAATAACGATGTGTGAACACATCATGCGGCATTGCATTGACTTCAATGCCACCCATGCAGTAAAGAACAGATGCTGATTCCACTGCAATCAGCGTCCACTTTTTTTTACATAAAAAGAACATAGTTTGAACATAGCCTTACAGCGAAATGTGACACCAGTAGCTAAAGAGACAAAAGCAGTTCAGCCTCCCCTGAACAATGACCTCTGCACAGGTTGGAGAGTTGACAAAGCATGTTTACAAATGTGTCCCATACAAAGAATAGGGTTTGGAGATTTTCATTGTGCCTATATACCTGGGGTTTGCTGTAAAGCATGTCACCATATACAGTTATAAAGAAGGCTGCTCCAGTATTATAGTATAGGCAACACGTTCACAATGCCACACTGTTCCCCTAAATACAAAATGGTTGTGCTGTACCTTCTGACTAAAAAATGCTAAATAATGAAAAAAAAAAATTGTCCTTAATCTAGTAATAACTAATGAAAGGGGATGTTATATTAAAAAAAGTTAAGTTTCAATGGGCCTTTAGGTATGTGCACACTAAGGAATAGGCGAGGAATTTCAAGCAGAATCACCACCATGGACGTTAAAATTCTACCTGTCCCATTGATTCAATGGGAATTGTCAAATTCAATCTGCCATCCGCCCAAAGAATTGACATGTCAGTTCTTTGGATGGATGGTGAATTGCGCTTGAGAAATCCCATTGAACCAATGGGACAGGCAGAATTTTCAGCAGAGTCTGCAGAGGTGATTCTGCTTGAAATTTCTCACCTACTCCGTAGTGGGAAAATACCCTTAAATGGGAAAGGTGGCTATACAATATAGGTGGTTATACAATATTAGTAACATTATTCCTTCTGGCCTCCCATATACAAATGAATTTTGGGCAAGGCAGAGAGGAGGGTTATGTAGCAGCCAGCTAAACCTTCCCAGGACAATAGGTTTGTATTGTGAAAATCCAACAAGACCAAGCCTTCCCTGTTGGTGGAGTCATGAGGCTGCCATACATTTGCTCATTCGTTGGCCTTATTATTTGCCTGATTTAATGGATAATCTGCACATATAAAAGGGTCTTTAGCACTTAATTTTTTTTAAACTAGTTCTTTAAAGGAACCTAAAACATGAAGGTCAGTAAAGACCTGCCCAATTGAATAGACAAACCCAACAAAATTCAGATGCGTACTGAACTTTTTCAAATCAGAGTGGCAGACTAAAATAGCTTGGTTATATGGAGCAGTTTTCAGCACAGAAATGTAAATTATGTACACTCCAATGGAATTATTTGTGTACCCTTACTGCCAAGAATAGTGAATGTTTTACCAGAGTGGTCTACTTTAGGCTTGTAAATTGAGTTGGTTATTGACTGAAAGAGTAACTTAAGATGGTGATTTTAGTGGTCTCTTTACAGAACCTACTCCTTGACTAGGTCCTTACCTGAAGGCAGATCTGGCTAGTCCTGTGTTTTGTGACTCTTAAATGAGGCTCATTTCAAATATTTTTACTGTGTTACACTAAAAGGGCAGACTAGATGTTTCTATTTGTTGAGCGCTTTTACTAGCAGCCTACAGTGTCTTCTTTAGCTGGTCTCCCTGAGATCAGTCATCCATTAGGCATTGCTCCTACCTACCTAGAATCCTATTCCACACTGATGAGTGGCAACACACTGAAACAGTGATCGGGGTGGTCCATGATTAAGGCTATGTTCACATTACGTAAAAGTATGGCCGTTGTTGCCGATGGCAACAACGGCCGTACTTTTACCGCGGTGGAACAATGCCTGTTGTTCTATGGGATCCCGACCAGAGCGTACACACATCGTACACGCTCCGGCCGGGATCCCATACACCGCCGCAAACAACTGACATGTCAGTTTTCTGCGGCCGGAATTCAGTGAATTCCGGCCGCAGAAAGACCTGTCAGTTCACACAGTGAAGCGAGTGGCTCTGGCCGCTCGCTTCACTGAGCGCTATAAGAAGCTCTGATGCGGGCGCGCGCTGATCCTTAAGTACTTAAGTACCCACCGAGATGATCCGGCCAGAGACCGGCCGTTCTGTGACCCGGCCGGGCTCACGGAATGGCCAGTCTCTTACGTAGTGTGAACATAGTCTAAGCGCGCATGCACGCAAAATGCGTAGGTTCTGTCAAGCAGCAAGTTTTTAATTTGCATATGAAATAAAGTATGATGTTTTAACTTTGCCTTTGGAGTGCTGGAACCACTTTCATACCTCTTTTCTCCTTGCAGCAACAGGTGGCCACCGTTGGATCCGTGCACCTTCCATTACTGAACTACAGCCATCCAAACATTGAGGTGAGCTGACTATCACTTTGATTCTTATGTTTTACCACTCCTTGGCTAGGTCCTTCCCTGGAGAGGTATCTGGCTGGTCCTGTGTTTTGAGACTCTTAAATGAGACTCCACTGACTCTTTGCAAGATGCCTTTGGCATATTGTATCCTTCTTATACCATTGCCTAGTTTTTTACCACAGGAAATCGTAGAGACCATTTGTCAAGTGTAGGCATTCAACAAATTGAATTAAGACCTACCAAGTGCCACACACTAATATCATGATGGTGTAACTATTTTCTAGGGGTACCATATCTTAAGACCTGGCAGATTTTAGAATATGCTGCCACCACTGAATTTAGCTATATGAGAAATGCAGAAAGTCATCAACATATGACATAAACACCCAATTCAGATTTATAGATTATGTGAACATACTTTTAAACTTTTAACATAGTCATGAACATAAGGTCATGAAGATAGTGATGGGATCATATAGATATAATTGATGTTACCTAAGGGAAGCATTAACTGCAGCTGCAAATCAGGGAAAACAATGATACTTTAAATGTGAATAATACCCCCTGTTGAGGCAAAACCTGACACTGTGCAGGCAGGACAAGAGCACACGCTTCTGTTTTAGTTAAAAAGGTATGACTCAGGATGGTAGAGGAATAAGGAAGTAATGGGCCAGGAAGAGGGACTGGCTCCAAATGCAAAGTCTAAAGAAAAATAATTTCCATACGAATAGAACCGTAATTCAAATGTTGAAGGAAGGTATAGAGTTATTTTGCTCTGAATGTGGGCAGCATTTATCATAGAACAAGCTCGTTGTAAAATATGCTGCATACGTGTAAGCAAGCAAGCAAGATTAATGTGACAAATGTGTTTATGTATCAAAGTGATTACAACCAGTATACAAACAGAAAGCTTAAATAAACTCATAGTAAAATTATATAGACTCTACCAGATCAAGGCAGGGAAAGGCCCCTAGGCAAAAAATAAAAATAAAATAAAAGGAGCGGTCCATCATTTGGGCTGGATAAGAGTTTCCCAATGTGACCAATTTTTTGGAAGGGGAAAAAAAGTTCACAGGAAGCAAATGTGAAGACTGGCCATAATAAACATTTGTTAGTGAATTAGCAAAAGTTTATTTTTTTTACAGCCTTATTAGAAATACCGCAATTTTTGCTCTTTGAGCCACTCTTTTACCAGCAGGTCATGACTTATGTCTTTATATCTCACCTCAGCAGCCAGTTCTTTTTCTATACCAGTTTATGTTTATTACAGCAGCAGCTTGCTTAGAGTCAGTTTATACCAGTGTTTGAGTTAATAATCTTATATTCCATAGCAAGAGTTGAATTGATTTGAAGTAATGGCCCCTATTGTCCCGTAAAGGGAGTGGCTAGATGACATCCTGTCACTTCCTGTTCATTGTCCTTTACCTGTCAAGATGAAAATTTTTGGAATACTCGGCTTTTTGTTGCAAAGATGTCTTTTTTAGCTGTTTTGGACTGTAGACAAGCAACCAGATAGACAATCTTTCATATGACCATCACCCAATGATTATTTTGTGAATATAGTAGCATGCCCTGG
Organism: Dendropsophus ebraccatus; assembly: GCF_027789765.1. NCBI lineage: Eukaryota > Metazoa > Chordata > Amphibia > Anura > Hylidae > Dendropsophus > Dendropsophus ebraccatus. The sequence continues at coordinate 85,505,333 of NC_091461.1, read as the reverse complement.
TGGCACAATCAATTTCCGTGGAGTCATGCAAAAACAGATCATTACTCCTTCTCACTATTGTGCAGCAATAAGGGAATGGGATGATTATGGGGGTGTCAGTGGTGTGGCCCGTTTACCTGAGGATAGGTAACAAAGGGCTACTGTTAGAGAAACAATTTAAAGCAAATGTATCATCAGGAACAATGTTTTTAAGTATTGCCAAGTATTGCCTATGTATAGAACGGCGCCAGGGTGGGGAAGCCAGTGCTGCGGTCCTCTTTTTGGACTTCGGCCTAGTTCTAGTGTACGGCGCCGTTCTATCCATGGCCACTGGCCTGGAGTGAAGAATCAAAGGAGCCACGTCATAGAGGGGTGGGAGTTTCCTCCCACTGGGGGGCAGGCCGGCCAGCCTCCAGTGCTTCACCCATGAATAGAATGTCGCCGTAAAGGAAACCGGGCCGAGGTTCAAAAAAAGGAATATGGCACCGGCTTCACTGCACAAGCGCTACTCTATACATAGGCAATACTTAACCTCTTAGTGACCGCCCACTAATGGGCTTCATTCCGATGCGTACGCCTTTTAACGGCGGACGCATCGGAATAAACTACCACCCGGCAGCGGCAGCAGAGCGGGGGATCAGCGGTCAGTGTGACAGCTAACCCCCTCCCCCCCCTGAACCTGCCCGGAGCGGAGAATCTCCGCTCCGGGCAGTTTAACCTGTTAAATGCCGCTGTCAAAGCATGACAGCGGCATCTAACTGGTTGCGGTACAGTAATGTACACTAGTGTAAAAAAGTTAAAAAAGTGCACCAATCACAATCCCCCCCAGCCCCCCTCCCCCATAATAAAAATGCATTACATTCCCCATACACTATAAAACATTACATAAAACTGATCAAAAACACAAATCCTATACATATTTTGTATTGTTACGTCCATAACGACCCAATCTATAAAATAATATCAATAATTATACCGCACGACACACGCTGTAAAAAATAAAATAAAAAAAACAGTACCAGAATAGCTGTATTTTATCAATCCACTTTAGAAAATACGTCATAAAAGAGATCAAAAAGTTATATACATATAAAACTTGGTATCAATAGAAACTACAGATCTTCCCGCAAAAGCCCCAAACCAGCTCTGTCGCGCAAAAGATAAGAATGCTATGGATCTTGCAATGTGGCGACAGTTTTTGTGGGTTTTTGCTAGGAAGATAGTTTCTATTGAGCCAAAGTAATGGTAATAGTTAAAGAAACCTACACAAATTTGGTATTGCCGTAACCGTAGTGACCCAGAAAATACATGTATTATGCTATTAGTGACCGCCAATGCGGATTTTTACGGCGGTCACTATTTGGCTCTATTCTGCTGCCATCAGCTCTTTATGGCGATGGCACAGAATAGTTCAGCAGCGCCGGTAATGCCCCGCAGCCCGCTCCTCTCAGCTATCAGAGGTCGCCGAGGGGTTAGGGCAGAATGTGGGGTCAGTCCCGGTCAGTCCCCTCACCGGCGATCGCCGTTATTACCAGTATAATGTCGGCTACTGGTAACGGGCACTGCATGCTTTCATCTCCCCTCACCGTGAATCCACAGTGAGAGGAGATGAATACATATCCCCCCCCCCCCCCGTCCCACCCCGGAATAACCTTAGTGTTCACAGTGATTAATTCCTTAGGGTACATACACACTTGCCGTATCCGCAGCGAGTTTGTCAGCAGCCTCCCCCCCCCCCCCGTTAACCCCCCCCGGCTGCCAGAGACTATACGTCACCTGATCCCAACTCGGGCTTCCTTCGCTGATTCCCCGCACGTCCCGCTCGGCCAATCAGTGTGCTGCCCCGCCGCAGCGCACTGATTGCTTGAGCGGGCTGTGAAGACGTCTGGAGCCCCGAAGCAAGCAGGAGGAAGCCGGGATCAGGTGACGTATAGTCTCCGGTGGCCAGGGGGTAAACAGGGCAGGCAGCAGACAAACTTGCAGCAGAGATGTACATCCCTGCTGCGAGTTTGTCTGCCATTGAGTACACAGGGCCGGGATCCACAGCGAGTCTGTGGATACAGCAAGTGTGTTTGTAGCCTTAAAAAAAAGGTCAAACTCTCATTCTCTCCACCACCAGAGGTGGCGGAGAGCATGGGGCAATGATCGGAGACTAGCCGATGTGGTCCTGGTACAAGTGATCAGCGGTATATACTATATACCACTGATCACTTGTTTCAAATGCTGCCGGCAATTTTTATCCTCTGCCACCATAAATCATTGGTGACGGGATAAAAAGTCAAGTGCCCCGGATTAACTGTAACCACCCCGCATTACCTGTAACCACCCCGGATTACCTGTAACCACCCCGAATTACCTGTAACCACCCCGCATTACCAGTAACCACCCCAGATTACCTGTAACCACCCCGGATTACCTGTAACCACCCCGCATTACCAGTAACCACCCCAGATTACCTGTAACCACCCCGCATTACCTGTAACCACCCCAGATTATTCATAACCACTCCAGTTTACCTTTAACCGCTCAGATTACCCGTAACCACCCCAGATTACCACAGGCTGCCCATAACCACTACAGATTGCCCGTAACCACCCCAGATTGCCTCTCACTCCTCCCCCAGATTGCCCATCACCACTCCAGTTTGCCTGTGACCCCCCCGATTGCATGTCACCACCCCAGATAGCCAGTAAACACCCCCAGATTGTCCATTACCACCCCAGATAGCCAGCAAACACCCCCAGATAGCCAGTAAACACCCCTAGATAGCCAGTAAACACCCCCAGATTGCCCATAAACATCCCAGATTGCCACAGACTGCCCATACCACCCCAGATTGCTCGTCACCACCCCAGTTTGCCCGTCACCACCCCAGATAGCAAGTTAACACTCGTCACCACCCCAGATTACCTGTAATTTCATTTTAATTTTTTTTTTAGAAACTGCGCTATTCTAATAACCGATACTAGCTGCGGTTTTGCTCCAGCAAAATGATGCTCCTTTCCTTCTGAGCCATGCTGTGTGCCCATACAGTGGTTTATGCCCACATATGGGGTACCATTGTACTCAGGAGAACCTGCGTTACAGAATTTGGGGTGTGTTTTCTCTCCCATTCCTTGTGAAGTTGAGAAATTTCAAACTAAACCAACATATTATTGGAAAAATTCTAGTTTTTCATTTTTACTGTCAAATTTTTTATACTTTCCTCAAATACCTGTGAGGTCAAAATGCTCACTGCACCCCAAGATGACTTCTTTGAGGGGTGCACTTTCCAAAGTGGGGTGACTTATGGGGGGGGGTTCTCTTCTGCGGACACTACAGGGGCTCTGCAAACGCACCTGGCGCTCTGAAACTTCTTCAAAAAAATATGCACTGCAAATGCTAATTGGCGCTCCTTCCCTTCTGAGGCCTGCTGTGTGCCCATACAGTGGTTTACGCGCACATATGGGGTACCGTTGTACTCAGGAGAACCTGCATTACAGATTTTGGGGTGCTTTTTCTCTCCTGTTCCTTGTGAAATTGAGAAATTTTAAACTAAACAAACATATTATTGGAAATATTCTAGTTTTTCATTTTTTACTGTCTAATTTTGAATACTTTCCTCTAATACCTGTGGGGTCAAAATGCTCACCGCACACCAAGATGTATTCTTTGAGGGGTGCACTTTCCAAAATGGGGTGACTTTTGGGGGGGTTTCCCTCCGCTGGCACTACAGGGGCACTGCAAACACACCTGGCGCTCAGAAACTTCTTCAGCAAAATCTGCACTGAAAATGCTAATTGGCACTCCCTTCCTTCTGAGCCCTGCTGTGTGCCCATACAGTGGATTATGCCCACATATGGGGTACCTTTCTACTTGGGAGAACCTTTGTTACAGATTTTGGGGTGCCTTTTCTCTCCTTTTCCTTGTGAAATTGAGAAATTTCAAACTAAACAAACATATTATTGGAAAAATTCTAGTTTTTCATTTTTACTGTCTAATTTTGAATACTTTCCTCTAATACCTGTGGGGTCAAAATGCTCACCGCACACCAAGATGTATTCTTTCAGGGGTCTACTTTCCAAAATGTGGTGACTTTTGGGGGGGGGGGGTTAACTTCGCTGGCACTACAGGGGCACTGCAAACGCACCTGGTGCCTGAAAACTTGTACAGCAAACTCTGAACTGAAAATGCTAATTGGCACTCCTTCCTTTCTGAGCTCTGCTGTGTGCCCATACAGTGGTTTAAGCCCACATATGGGGTACCATTGTACTCAGGAGAACCTGCGTTATAAATTTTGGGGTGCTTTTTCTCTCCTGCTGCTTGTGAAAATGAGATACTTTAATCTGAACGAACATATTATTTGACATTTCTATTTTCCATTTTTTTCCGGCATAATTGTGAATACTTTCCTCCATCCCCTGTAGGGTTAAAATACTCATTATACCCCAAGATCAATTCTTCAAGGTGTCTAGTTTCCAAAATGGGGTCACTTATGGGGGTTTCCAGTATACAAGCCTCCTAAATCAACTTAAAAAAAGAACTGGTCCCTAAAAAATCAGTTTTGGAAATTTCATGAAAACTTGATAATTTGCTGATACATTTTTAAGCCCCGTAACACCCAAGAAAAGAAAAATATGTTTACGAAAAGAAGCCAGAATAAAGAGGACATATTGGTAATGTGACCTAGTAACTAATTTATGTGATCTGACTTTCTTTTTTTAGAAGCAGAGAATTTCAAAGTTTGTAAAGTGCAAATTTGTCATGATATTTATTTTTATTTTTTTTCACAAAAAACACACAAGATAGTGACCAAATTTTGCCACTAACACAAAGTGCCATATGTGACGAAAAAACAGTCTCAGAATCGCTAGCATACGTTAAAGCATCACTGAGCTATAAGCGCATAAAGTGAGACAGGTCAGATTTTGAAAAATGAGCCTGGTCATTAAGGCCCAAATAGGCTTGGTCCCTAAGGGGTTAAAGCGAATGTACCTGATGGTACATTCGCTCTAAACCCTATTCACAGAGTGTAGTTAAGAAAAAGCACACTGCATTATTATGCTATACCACTAGCATGCACAGCCCTTACGATTAGCTTAGGGTTGTCTGTGCATAGGTAATAAACGTCATCTTGTGTATGTACAGTGGGATGTTTAGTGCAGCAACTCTGGGGGGGGGGGACTTGTGAAAAGTCCCACACCCTTCACAGGTCTTAAAGATATGCTGATGTGAGAAGACTCACCACAGGCCTACTACAAAGAATGTTTTGTAGACTTACTGCCCTGAAGGGACGAATTTAATCTTATGGCTGCAGGCTATTGATTTTGTCTTGAGCTTTTTGCATGTAACTAGTAAGCCTATATTGATGTAAACTAGAAAAATCTTTTTTTTGGAGCAAATTGTGTATAAGAAGTAAACTGTGTTTGTGCCATTAATACACAATGTAATTTGTTTTTTTTTCCTTTTGCCCCAATATTAAGTATGTCTTGATTAAGATGGCCGTAAACATTTCTAGATGGATGCTTTGTTTTGGTGATCTGCGTATTCGTAGATCACATGTCACAAAGGAGGGCTGGAGCATGTTTGTGTAACAACATGAAGGAATCCCATAAACAGAATGTTGGAAGCAAAGAGGGGGCAGTGGCACCTGTAGGGCACAATCACTCATAGTCCACCTAGAAGAAAGCCTTGGCACTACAGAAAAAAAGACAGATCAGTTCATGCACTTAAAAAAGTCTGTGATGCTTTGAGATATGACATCTCTATTTACAGCCATAGTAGAGTAATGGACTATTTTGTTGCTTAGAGAATTTCTTATATGGATGATGTACTTAAAATCTAATATCTACAATATGGTTGCTCTTCCTCTACAAACGCATTAGTAAAGCAAAATTATGCAAAGCAAAATCACAGCTAAAGAACAAGTAAGAGGACACAACCTGAGATCTATAGGAGTAATTTTTTGTTTCATAGTAGGTACAATGCAATCATAAAAAAAATGCATTCAACTGTGTTCGTAGCCTTTAACTCATTTCTGCTCTATAGTGAAAAGGTATGGTTGAGTGCTAATTCCTGAATCATGATGTACATTTTTGTTGGGGATTTAAAGTGTCACTGTCGTTACAAAAAAGTGTTCAGACCTGTACCAATTGGGAGAATGAGAGTGGGGAGAGGACCACATTGAGCAATCAGTCGGCCACACTGAAAGGTAAAAATATCTATTGGTCCACTGATATTCTCTATGATACCCTATTTATAAGGCAGTGATAAAATGCAAATAGTTTTAGGCAATATCCTTTATCCCCATTTTGAGGATTTCTAATAAGTGAGCTGTTCCTTTGTGGTTTTTGGTAGATCATATTCACCCAATAATACTTATACTTTTACTTATATTATTTTTGGGACTAGTGATCCTTTACTGCCACTGTGGGTGATATAGGTACTCCTTCTTTATATATTTTGTTGATGACTGGTTGTTTTGCACACATTGTGGTGTCTAAATTGCTTGGCAGAAGTTTTGGTGGGCCCTGTCCCTTGGTGCATTCATTGTTTATGGAGCTTAAAGGGAATGTGCCTCCTAGATTTTAGTTGGATATTAAAAATTCTTTTATTCTAATCTGTTTCTATTTCCTGGCTATAATTTTTTTTTTATTTCACTTTTTGAGCTATTTTTAACAGCATTTAGTGACATGCTTTACAGAAAGGCTCGTGTATATAGACGACAATAGTCAGAGTCTGTCCCCTTGAGATGAACGTGAAACATTACTGAACGTGCTCTGTGACCTTTGAAGAGGTCATTCCACAGGGAGCTGCTATTGTCTCCTTTATCTACTGGTGTCACATGTCGCTGCAATGCTGTGCAGACCGCTTTTTGGTGAGAATGAAAACTGTAAGATTTTAGGATTATTTTATAATATTTATATAGACAGTAAAATGGAAAATTAGAAAACACATCATCAAAAATTCTTATGTTAAACATAAAAAAGATTATTTAAACAATAGGTCATTTTCTGCTGACACATTCCCTTTAAGAGAGGTTATATGACCAATCGTTTGGATTATTCATCACATTTCCTCCATCTTTTGGATAGACTTCACTGCAATGCAGTAGTTTCTTTTTCTCTGCTGTAATTGTGAGATGGAATTGATGTTAAGGCTATGTTTACTTATAGTAAAATAAAAGTAGAATATAATAGTAAAATAGCTATACAACACAGTTGTTTTTTTGAATCTTGTAATGTGCTACATTAAAGTCTATGGAAATAACATATATATAGCACATTATTAGGTACAGAATATGAACATTTTATACCTATTTACTTGCTGTGTTCTGCTTTTATTTTAGTTTGTGTTGACAAAGCTCTGTCTGACACCTGTGGAACTGCTGCTTTGATAGCAGGATATAATAGACAGTAACAGACAAACGAACCTTTTGGGAGATGCTTAATTTACATGTCACCACTCCTCTTTTGCATATCCTCCGTTGACAAGTATGTGGCATAGTCCTAAACAAGGACTAAAAAAGTACTGGACAATTACTGGTTTATTCTTATGACTTTCTAGAATTGAAAGAGCCTAAATATTTTCAAAGTAAATTAAAGGGGTTATCTAGAATTAGAAAAAGCACAGCTACTTAGATGCAAAAACATCATCACACCTGTCCTCAGATTGTGTGTGTGGTATTACAATTCATCTCTATTCACTTCAATGGAACTAAGGCTGCATTCACACGTCCCTTAAAATGTCCATGGTCACGGATTTGTGACCACGGCCAATTTTAGGAACCATTCAAGTGAATGCAGTCATTGACACAATGCCGCGTCCCCCACCATGATCCCGGATTGCAGCACGGATCCCCCACACACACGCCGCCCAGCAGCAAAGAGGACAGGAGCGCAAAATATGCGCTCCTGACGTCGCATCTGACAACTACTCACCTACTCCCCTGTGCCGACCGGCTTACATGTTCACCAGAAGTGGCGAGGACTACGCTGCCTGCTTCTCCAAGTGCCAGTGCGAACCAGCGTAGTCCACGCCACTTCCTTTGTGTGTAAGCCGTCCGGCACCAGGGGAGTAGGTGAGTGGTTGTCAGATGCGATGGCAGAAGCGCACATTATGTGCTCTTGTCATCTCTGCTGCCAGGTGGCGGGGGGGGGGGAGCTGCACTTCTATTTGGGGGATCAATGCCGCTATCCTCCTCTGGTCATCGCTGCGCAGATCGCAGCATGGATCGTGTGAATTTGTAAAAGTTGCAAAACCACACCCAAGAGTTGTGCTGTTTCAGACAGAAAGTGACTATGTTTTTTCTAAGCCTGGAAAACCCCTTTAAAGGAGTAGTGCGGCGCTTAACAATTATTCACAAAATAACACACATTACAAAGTTGTACAACTTTGTAATGAATGTTATGTATGTGAATGGCCCCCTTCCCTGTGTTCCCCTCACCCACGCTAGACCCGAAAGTATGGTGCATTATACTCACCGCATCCACCGCAAACCGCTCCATCCGTCCCTCGTGCCGGCCCCCCTCTGCCGCATCATAATTGTGCTCAGCCGCGATTGTGTGTTATTTTGTGAATAATTGTTTAGCGCCGCACTACCCCTTTAAGAATGAAAGTCTAAAGTGAATTAGGCTATTAAGTTTTTACTTGTAGATTGAGAATACTAACACATTGCTTAAGTGCTGCCACCTATTTATAAGCATGTATATCCATAGTACCTTAAAACTAACAGAAAGAGTTATGCTGCGTTTACACGGAATGATTATCGTGCAAATTCGCACGACAACGGTCGAATTCGAACAATAATCGTACGTGTAAACGCAGTGAACGATCAACGATTGATCTTTCAACGGGTTCTTAAATGGTCGTTGATTGTTCGCAAAAAATTTGCAGATCGTTCCATGTGAACAGTCGTTCGCCGATTTAACCAATGTGTGAGATAGGCTTTAAGCGAAAGCAAAACGAATTTCCATACGACATATCGTACCGTCTAAACGCTGATCGTTATGAAAACAAAAAAACGTTACTCCGACATCGTTAATTGTACGATCGGGCGAATTATCATTCCGTGTAATTGTAGCATTAGACGGACAATTAAAAGAATATGTACAACCTGATTCTCATTATAACCCAGACAATTTGTTTTCTGTCTAATTGTGAGTCACATTGCTAGTGTGTCGTATGAATCAGCAAATATCTTCTTTTCCCTTCCCAAATGATACTACGATCGAGTCAACCAGTGACTAAGAGGCTTCATTACAGCACAGGGGGTAGCACTTAACTTTAAGTATGACCACTTTCTTCTACTTATTCCCTATGAGACCCTCATCTGTAGAGTGCATAGACACTGATGTCATAAAAATGAAATCCACAAGTATAAAATAAACCAAACAAAATGACATGTACAGATACATTAGCTGAATTGAATGAATTGCATGTACAATTATTACAATATGGTTGTAAGTTAATGTAGAACGTCACTTTCAGAAAGTTTCACTTATTGGATCTATATGGACAAACAGCAGGAATTTATTAACCACAATATGAACAAATCTAACCAGAGACCTAAGGGGAAAAATTCTGTAATCAAGTATAATAGATTGTGAAGCACAAAGAGATTTCAAATTACTCATAAGCTATGACAACATCAACTGCTATACTAGTAAATACTGTAGAACATGCATAGTATTCTAATGAATCCCATACTACAATTAGAATCTGTTAACATGTGGCAGACTGCTGAGGAAGATTTTATACATATTCTGAATAGGGGAATAAAAATATCATGCAGGAGCTGCACAAAAAAAGACAAAACCCCTCTCAGATGATTGGTTATAGAACATGTGACCCTATTCTTCATTTACAAAAAAAGAAAAAAAAAATACTTATTAAAGTAAAAAAATTGCAGTTAAAGCAAAAAGCACAAAATATAAAACAATCCATATCATTTAGCTCAGAAATACATTTTGTGAAAGAGGCCAGAGACAAGGAGGGGATTAACCAGTCTCATGTACTCGCACTGCTACATTTGCTGATCATTACTGGGACTAGAACATGAGTATCATGGTTTCCATCCCTCCCTGCATACACGCTCTGCATTGGCAGACACCTGTGTTCAATCAAAGAACTTTTTATTGGTTTGTTCTAACAGGGGTGGTGAGGAGTCCAGCTGATTTAATTGCTAAACTAATTGGTAATTAAGTGTAGCGTGAAGGAGAGGTGTAAGAGGCAAAATTCAGGGACTGTCAGTCACTGTGACCTGCAACGGTATGAAAGGTTACATGGAAGGGTCAATACCACAATGGCAAAATGAAATTAAGATCGCCTTGGAGAGGGAACATCAGAACATTTTTGATGAAATATTCTTCAAGTTAAAACATTGCTTGTTCTTTCACATTGCTTGTGACAGGGTCTATGACAGCAAATGACAGCTATGATTTTCTGGATGATTTTCCTAAGAAATTTTATTAGATTACATAATGAATTTCCTTGTCCCAGATTAGCAAAGATCCGCAGCAAGTCACAGAGATTTGCAATTGTGAATGATATATTAACATAACTTTACGCCAAAACTAGCTTATTTTACATGTTTTTTTTTTAGTTTGACTAAGTTTTTAGTTTTTGGTATGGCCTCTAAGATATTTTTGTCCACGGTGTAAAAATAGACAAATACAGGGATTTCTCTAATGAACTTTTTATGCCTAGGCCTATAACCATTCCAAGGGGGCATCCTCTACATTTAGAGTACAGACGGATTCACCATTATCATTTTTTACTGTAAGAGCAGTGAGACTATGGAAATCTCTGCCACGTGATGTTGTGATGGTTAAGTTATAAAAGGGGTTCTCCAGGCTCAGAAAAACATGGCTGCTTTCTTCCAGAAACAGCACTAACAATCTCCCTTGAAAATGTAATATATGGGTACTAGATTTGTAATGATAGAACATTGTTCCATGGATTTATTCTGATTGCCATATTTGAAGTCTAGAAGGAATTCCCCACTGGTGGTCATCTGGCCGATGAGGTGTTTTTTTTTGTTTAGTTTTTTTGTATCTTCCTCTGGATCTACACAATAGATTTATAGGTTGAACCTGATGGACTCTTATCTACTGTATAACTTTTTATTTGCTACAGTTATGCTATTTTTATGATAAAGGACATGTTAACATAAGAGAATTTATGGTAAACTGTGATTTATATGTCAGCATAAAAGATGCAATAAAGATGCAATAAATAAATTATACTACATAATAATTCAAAACTATGTAAGGATTTTTTACCCTTTTGGAGGAGTCTTGCTGGCCATGACACTATAATCAGATTTGTTACTGGAAATGTAACATAATTCTGGCATAATCTAGGCCCAAAAAAGGCTCACATGAGTTAGGCCACATTTATTATGAGCTTTAAACATTTCTAAAACTTTTTGTGTTCAAAAAATGTACTTTATCTAGCAGAAGGGTACGTAGCTTCGATGAAAAGAGAGTGTGAATTGTGTGCGACCAAACATTTCAGAATAACATTTTGAAGGAAAGTAAGCCATGGATGCTGTAAACCTAGACTAGACAGGCTACAGACACACTAAACTTATCAAACATCATGTGCCACCATAATAAATCTGGTGTATTTGTAGACTATAGCGTTCGCTGTGTAAGAATTAGATTGTATAAGTAAATCTGGATGAATTTCTTAAAAATCCATTTAGGCTATGTTCCTACAACGTTTTTTCTTGTCCCTTTATAAATTTTAAAATAATATCCATTATTTTTAGGATTGTGCGCCTGCCAGTGCAATAACAGCTGTTAGTACATTATTTTAGTTTAGATGGACTAATTGGCCTTTGGGTGTGTTTTTAAAGGGAACCTGTCACCCCGCCGTGCCGGGGTGACAGGCTCCCGACCCCCACTAGAGCCCCCTATACTTACCTGATCGGGCCAGGTCCCGCTTCTTGATCCGGTCCAGTGGCTAAGATTTCAGCGCCTGAAGCCCGGCGCGTGCGCTCCTGAGATGAGTCCGATGCACCGGCGCGATCAGGTAAGTATAGGGGGCTCTAGCAGGGGGTTAGGAGACTGTCACCCCGGCACGGGGGGTGACAGGTCCTCTTTAATTGAAAAGTCCATTGAATTTAATAGTAAAAGACAGAGAAAGGACGGTGAAAAAAGAAAAACTGTGTGTGACCAATTACAAAATACTGTCCGATGTTTGCAAAAGACGTCAGAAAATAATTGACATAATTATTTTGATTTCTGCGCAGATAATGTCTGTCATTTTATACACTGTGTGCGTTGGACGTCTGTCATTCCATTGACTTCTGTGCATTGCAGTCAATTAAAATGGACGGCTTTTTAAATAGAAAAAGCGAATGCCTTTCTATTTTTTTGACATTGTGTGAACATAGCCTTATACACATAGATATCTGTATTTTAAGCCAAAGCCAGGATTAAGTTTGAAAAGAGGAGAAATCTCAGTCTTTTCTTTATGACCTATTCTCTGTTTATAGTCTGTTCCTGGCTTTGGCTTTAAAAATCTCTGTGTGTAAAAGGCCCCTTATTTTTTAGTGCTCACATGTAGCTTATACAAACCTAAGTACTTTACTAACAAACTTTAACTCTACTATCATACATTTACTAAGATGGGGGGGGAGATAATGATGATGATGATCTTCATAATAATAATAATAACTTTATCTTTTTTTTTTTACCAGTAGACTGGTCTAGTCACATTGATATCATAGGGAATCACAGAGTCCGTCTACTAAACATTTCTCTCACATACACAAACATTCATGTTTATACAGTAATCGGGTTATGCAATGTATAATTTAAGAGTTTACAAAATTCCAGCAACTTCCACATAGGAATCCTGAGAAAATGAACTCATTACAATTGTATACTCTATCTTCTTGAAGAAGCAGTGATGAAAAGGATAAAGAAAATCCCTTGTTACTTGAAAGCAATTATACGCACACATGCTTTATCTCATTTGACTGTTTATTACAAGAGTGTAAGTTAAAAATCCACCTCCGCTCAAAATATCAAGTATGGCTACAATTAACCTTTATATTCCCTATGTGACGTAGTAGAGGTCTATGAGACTGAACATTGCAGCAGCACAGTTCACTCCATAGTTCACTCCATAGTCCACCTGGTTGGAGGCAACGTACTGCATAGAAATATAATTGAGCCCACCTCCTGCAATACCACGCTACCACCTGCATCACCGGGCTTTATTAAACATTCGAGGGGATTACAGGAGGAATTCAACCAATCTAAAATTTTTAAAATGTCTGGGTGACATGACAGAAATGTATTTAAATGACAAAAAGGCTTCAAAATCTACTTTGAGATCTGTATAGTTCTTTAAATAGTAATTCCCCCTGGCCTGAACATCTTCTTAACCCCTTAAAGACAGAGCCAATTTCGATTTTTGCACTTTCGTTTTTTCCTCCTTGTGCTTAAAAGGCCATAGCAGTTGCATTCTTTTACCTAGAAACCCACATGAGCCCTTATTTTTTGCAGCACTAATAGAACTTTGCAATGACATGGCTGAATTTTTTTTATAAAAAAACACTGCAAAACGAGAAAAAAAATAAATGTGTAGTGAAATTGAAAAAAAACCAACACATTTTGTTTATTTGGAGGGTATTTGCTTTTATGCCGTTCGCCCTGGGGTAAAACTGACTTGTTATATATGTTCCTCAAGTTGTTACAATTACAACGATATGTAACATGTATAACTTTTCTTTTATCTGATGACTTGTAAAAATCCAAACCATTGTTAACATAAATATGTTCTTTACCATGCTTATAGCGCTTTTATCCTTTGGTCTATGGGGCTGTTTGAGGTGTCATTTTTTTGTGCCATCATGTGTTCTTTCTATTGGTACCTTGTTTGCGCATATGCGACTTTTTGATCGCTTTTTATTACAATTTTTTTGCATTTGATGTGACCAAAAATGCGCAATTTTCCACTTTGGGATTTTTTTACACTTACGCCGTTTACCGTGCGAGATCAGGAATTAAATAAATTAATAATTTGGGCGATTACGCACGCGGCAATAACAAACGTGTTTATTTATTTATAACGTGTTTTATTTATAACATGGGAAAAGGGGGGTGATTCAAACTTTTATTAGGGGAAGGTTTTTTTTTTTCAATAAAAAACACTTTATTTATTTATTTTTTTCATATACTCAAAGCCCCCCTGGGGGACTTCTAGTGTAAGCACACTGATCTCTCATTGAGATCTATGCTGTATAGTTATAAAGCATAGATCAATGAGATCGGCACTCAAGTGCCATTACGGCGCTGACCCCGGCCGGCAAAGGATGGTTCCTCCGGGACAATGTCAGCAAGCACAGCAAGCAATCAGGGACAGCAAGCAATCAGATGCAGCTGTCAGCTGCATCTGATTGCTTGATAAGCGGCAATTGGACCGTGCCCGCTAATAGCCGTGGTCCTGGGCTATATGCCGCACCCGGGACCGCGGCAGTTCAGAGCGGGATCACCGCATGGCCCCCCTCTGAAGTCCCCTAGGCGATCTCAGTGCATAAATATATGTCGTTAAGGGGTTAAAGTTGATGGTTTCTCACAATTCTTATAAAGGGTACTTTCTACTCCACTTTCATTAAGCAGAGCTTTTACTAGAAGTTCTACATTTTCTCACTGCTGGAAATTTTTCAACTTTCTTAGTTTTCATTTTCGTTTGTTGAATTTACTGTAATCTATTAGTGACCTCCATAAATAGCAACATCTCAATCAGATGTAACCGAAACCATTCCTCTTACTAGGTTAGAGTTATATAAAGAATTCACTTTTCTATATCTTTCTGCACTACCGCAATACTTGGTGACAGCACATCCAGGGCAGTAATAGGGGTCCATGAATGATAGTTTCAACAAAAGACTGGGACCGCAATGTTACTCATTTTTTCTGTACTGAAAATGGATTAAAGATTTTGAAAATGTTTTCTACATTTAGAATGCTGCGGTCTTTTGTTGAGATCTGATGTCAACACTCCATATGTCTCCTCATGTACTGATCAATATTAAAGGGGTACTCCGGGGGAAAAATATTTTCAAATCAACTGGTGTCAGAAAGTTTTACAGATTTGTAAATTACTTTTATTCAAAAACATTAAGCTTTCAACTACTTATTAGCTTCTGTATACCCTACAAGAAGTGCTGTTCTTTCCAGTCTGACACTGCTCTCTGCTGCCACCTCTGTCCGTGACAGGAACTATCCAGAGCAGTTTCAAAATCCCACAGGAAACCTCTAATGCTTTGAACAGTTCTTGTCACAGACAGAGGTGGCAGCAGAGAGTATTGTATCAGACTGGGAAAGAATACTCCATTTACTGCAGGACATACAGCAGCTGATAAGTACTAAAAGACTTGAGATTTTTCAGTAGAAGTAATTTACAAATCTGTATAACTTTCTGACACCAGTTCATTTAAAAATATTTATTTTTCTCCAGAATACCCCATTAATGTATACATTTAATGCTCCTTAAAAGAATGCTTAAGAATATCACTGAAGAACCATGAGATGCTACTGTATCAGCTGACTCATCTTCTAGGGCATTCCAGTTCCTTTTAGCCTCTCGGCTTATATGTGTCCAGAGATGATAATTGAAAGCAATGATGGGGCTGAATAAGCTTCAGAAGCCATACAAGCCTATTCATTCGTGCTGGCAGACTAACACCTCTCTATACAGCATTGATCTGACATCCTAATTTTTTTCTTAATTAAAATTTCCATGACATACACAATACAGTAGCTCTTCTTTATATCTGCTCGTCTGCATTTTTTTCATCTCAAATTGCTGGGCTAAATGCCATGTACTGTATAAGGATAACTAGAGCCCATCTATAGCTGATTTGGAAGCACAGTCCTTCATTGTTCTATAGTGTCTTTGGTTATTGCCTATCAAGCACATAGATTTCAACATAAAAGAGGGCTTTATTTTTTTTTATCACCATTATACCAAGTTTGTATATAACTTCAGCCTATTCATAATGGTATACACGTAATGTATTGCTTACAACAAACTCTACTACGGTAAAAGTTAAAAAGCCCTCCAACATCCATCTCACCAGTTTAGATAAAGCAACCATAGATCTAAGGGAAACCTATCCTCCCTTTAATGCTACCATTTTTATGGTGGTCGCTGGGGGCTTCTTTCCACCCCACTAGCCAAAGAAACAGCCAGAGGATTCAGGGGACCACCCGTGTGGTTTAGGCAGCATAAAAGTGGTGAGAGGTTCCCTTTAATTTTAGTAACCATTAAGCCTCATGAACACTGCCACATTATAGCTATGTACGGCTAGTGACTTGTACAAAGTCTTTATTTCAGCACCCATAGAAGTATATTATGCCTTACCGTACCCTAACTTGCTTATACTATTGTACAAAGATAGTAGGGGCTAAATAATGCATGTATGAACCACCTTATTTTGTATGTCAAAATCTATACTGTATTATGTTATCACAGGGAAAATCCATAAATGCTCAAAACAACCCTACAGTAGACATATTAGTAATAATCCATATATTTGTATGAAAAAACCTCAACCATCAGAGACCTCCTTTTGTGACCCTCTATGTAGTTTCCTCTGTCTACTCACAGATGATAATAGATATTGCATCCAGTTCACGGTCCCAGTTCTTTCCGAGCAGTCTAATCCACCTCTTCATTGTTTGCCTCATTTGTGGCAAGTCCTGGTCAGAAATGTGTTACCACCCTCTGCTTCCCCTACATTGTAAGACGGTCTCTCCCCCCCCCCCCCCCCCCCCCCCCCCCCCCCCCTGTACCCCTTCGTTTTATCTCTTTCACTTTTGGAGTTACCAATATGTTTCCATCATAGAAAGGGAGAGAGAGAGAAGGGAGACCTGGATTGTATTTTTAAAAACATCATTAGCTTTAATTGTTGGTATGAAGATAATATAGCAAGAACAACCTGCTCCTTTATAAAAGAAATGGCGTATATTGTTAAGTAGCACTGATAATGTTGTAAAATTCCATGCAGCTGATTATAGTATAAGGGCCCTATTCCACCGGACGATTATCGTTTGCATAATCGTTAACGATTAACGATCTCAAACGACCGCTATTGCGAAAGACCTGAAAACGTTCGGTCATTTCCATGGAACGATAATCGTTACTTATGATCGTAATTGCGATCGTTTCTCTTCGCTATTTATTCGCTATTGCATTCGTATCTATTGTGAACGACCGAACGATGTCTTATTCAATGCGAACGATTTGCGAACGAGCAACGATAAAAATAGGTCCAGGTCTTATAAAGCGATCAACGATTTCTCGTTCGGTCGTTAATCGTTAACTGCATTTCAACCGAACGATTATCGTTCAGATTCGAACGATTTAACGATAATCTGAACGATAATCATCCGGTGGAATAGGGCCCTTAGGCTATGTTCACACTCTGTAAGAGACCAGCCGTCCTGTGACCCGGCCGTTCCGTACGGAATGGCTGGTCTCAGATAAGATCATCCCAGCCTGTACTGCAGTGAATAGAGGTCACCGAAAACCCTGTCAGTTCACACAATGGAGCGAGCGGCTCCGGCCACACGCTCCATTGTGTGCTGTGGGGAGTTCTGATGCGGGCGTGCATGGATGCGCCTACATCAGAACTTAGCAGCGCTAAAGATTAACGACATATCAGTTTTCTATGTTGCCGCTAGGGATCCCGGCCAGAGTGTATACTATACAGATGTTGTAGTTCTGCAATCATTTTCTGGATATATACAGTATGTACATTGATGGTGGGACAACTTGCACCCTCTAGCTACAAAAGTGCTGCAAGCTCTCTCTATATCTATTAGAGACAAACAATTTTTTTTTTTTTTTTTATTTGGTTTGCCAGGTTAGGAAATTTTTGGCGTAAAAGAACTGCACTAAACCAGCTAAACAATTTTCTTTAGCTATTTTGGAGCAATACTTACCTGTCTTCCCTTCCCTGGTGTCATCTTCTGTGTCTGCTGTGTCTTCTGCTTCTCTGGTGTCCTCTTCTGTGCCGCCTCCAGCCCCCTCAGCCAATTACTGACAGGACAATGGCAGCCACTGATTGGCTGAACGAGCCATCACTCAGCAGGGAACCCGGAGACTCAATCACAATCGCTGGTTTACAGGTTGCCATAGACTTTAAAGCACTAATGGTACTCAGTATAGCAGTGTACTGTATATATACTATAAGACTAGGGAAAGTACGTAGGGAAGTGTAAAATCCATTATGTGCAGTTTCTCCTTACTTTTTCTTGTTTTTAGATACGATGTATATCCTTGCTTTATGTGGATATTTTACACATATTTAATTTGGGTGCTGGAGCAACATTGCAAGTTCTGTGCGTTCACAAAAGGTTCCCTTTGTATAAAGATACCTCTTGTTAAATATCAGGAATGTATGGTTGTGCCATTTCAGATAGCTAGACATGTACAATTGAGTTCTGTTTGTCTGTGCTTATTGAAGATTATAGACATTGTTAGAAAAATGATTATTATGCGTTGGCCTTTCACAGTTTATTTCAATTCACTTATTTCAAAGTTTAGATGCCTATCTTATGTTGTACTGGGTAGAATTACAGGAAACACATGGAAACAAGTAATTTACTATTATAGAGGAGGGAGAAACATTGTGAGCAATGAAAATGTAAAATGAGATTTAAACCTTGTTTAAACTTTAAGAAACCATGAAGAAAAATCAATTCTTGGAAGTCCATAGAAAGTTAAGCTGCCAATAACACGATCAAGTAGAACAGAAGTCTATGTTAATAAAATTGAATGTATTGTATGTATGTTTCGGCTGTGGTCTGACAAAAGAATATATGATATGGGATTCAGAAGAGTTTTAGGGCAGTTTAGGTTAGGGTTCTGTTTCTTATCCATTGTCTTATGCTGTCACTTCAGAACATATTTTCTAGTTGTATGTGTATGAGCCCTGTGATTAGCCCTGATCCGCTTTGTAATGCAAACTGAAGACAGACAGTATCTTGCTCTTCAGAACTCCCACACAGACACAGACCTACATAGATTTGCACAAGCTCTTCTTTGTTTCCCCCGTGGTGTCTGCTCGTGACACGTTGCCTGTGGTTTCCTGTGTCATAGGCTCCCTCCAGGAAATTTCCATGTAATGTTCAGTTAGGCAGAACCAAAATCATACCTTGAAAGTGAAGGGCCATTTTCAGCTTTTGCTACTCTAGGTCATGTCCTTTGTAAACTCATTAATAGGTCAAGAGTTTGACTAGGCCTGCGGGAGCATTTGTCCACTATAGCCATGAAAACTGCAGGAATAAATGTCACAACACAACAAACTTTACAGTGAAAACATAACAAAATATGTTATCGATATTCCATGTGAGGTATGAATATAATCATTATAATGAACTGCTCAACAGAATGGGAATCTCCTTTTAGTAGTAGTTTATTTTAAGTATCTTAAAAATAAAGATATTCATTCAAATCAAAGTACTTCATATATCTATTAGTTTTATTTTATTTTTTATTTTTTTTAACCCCTTCATGACACAATTTTCATTTTTGCATTTATACTTTTTAAAAATGCCAATTATTTTCTCTAATACATATGATGCAACACAAAAAATATATATATATACATTTTTGAAGTGAGAATTGAAAAAAACATTTTGTTCAAATTTGAGTTTTGTTTCTACGCAGTGTGGTAAAATATTATTATGACTTAATCTATATTCTTTAGCTTCGTAAGATTACAATGATTCCCATTTCATTTTTATTTTATTTTACTTTAAAAAATGTACCTTTTGTTTCGTACAGCAGCACCAGCATGGATTTATGAGGGATCGTTCCTGTCAGACTAATCTGATCGGCTTCTATGAAGAGGTAAGTTATAGACTGGACCTGGGGGAGGCTGTGGATGTTGTGTATCTGGACTTTTCAAAGGCATTTGATACTTTGCTGCATGAAAGGTTGGTCTACAAAATGAGGATGCGGGGACTTGGGGAAAACGTATGCAAATGGGTAAGTAACTGGTTGTGTGATAGAAAACAGAGGGTGGTCATTGATGGAACATATTCAGATTGGGTTTTAGTTACTAGTGGGGTACCACAGGGGTCAGTGTTGGGTCCACTTCTTTTTAATATTAATGATCTTGTAGAGGGACTACAGAGTAGAATCTCCATTTTTGCAGATGATACTAAACTGGGTAAAGTAATCAGTACAGAGGAGGATAATATCATATTACAGAGGGATTTGGAGAAGCTAGACGCTTGGGCGGAGAAATGGCAAATGAAGTTTAATGTGGATAAATGTAAGGTTATGCACTTGGGCCATAGAAATAATAAGTACAGTTATGTGCTAAATAATAATACACTGGGTAAAACTACTTCCGAAAAAGACCTGGGGGTATTGGTGGACAGTAAACTCAACTTTAGTGATCAGTGCCAGGCAGCAGCTGCCAAGGCTAATAAAATAATAGGATGCATCAAAAGAGGTATAGATGCTAAAGATGAGAACATAGTTTTGCCTCTTTATAAATCACTAGTCAGACCACATATGGAATACTGTGTACAGTTTTGGGCACCGGTATATAAGAAGGACATAGGTGAACTGGAGCGGGTGCAGAGGAGGGCCACAAAGGTCATTAAGCGAATGGGTGGGTTACAGTACCAAGACAGGTTATCAAGCTTGGGGTTATTTACGCTAGAAAAAAGACGTCTTAGGGGCGATCTGATCACAATGTACAAATATATGAATGGACAGTACAGAGATCTTTGTAGTGGTCTTTTTACTCCTAGGTCTGTAACCATGACAAGGGGGCATCCTCTACGTCTAGAGGAAAGAAGATTTCATCATCAGCATCGACGCGGGTTCTTTACTGTACGAGCGGTAAGACTGTGGAACTCTCTGCCACATGATGTTGTCATGGCCGATTCATTAAATAAGTTCAAGGGAGGCCTGGATGCTTTTCTTGACCAATATAATATCACAAGTTATGGGCATTAGATTTCCGGTGATACGTTGATCCTGGGATTGTTCTGGTCGCCATTGCAGTCGGGGGGGAGTTTTCTCCCGGTGATGGGACGGTTGTCGTCTGCCTCATAGGGGTTTTTGCCTTCCCTGGATCAACACAGTAGGATTTCCCTAGGTTGAACCTGATGAACTCTTGTCTTCTTTCAACCTTATTTACTATGTTACTATGTTACTATGTTACTATCATGGCTAGGTTTACACGGTAAGGCTATGTTCACACACAGTATTTTTGCTTGGTATTTTGGTCAGTATTTTGCAACCAAAACCAGGAGTGGATTCGAAACACAGAAAGGCTTTGTTCACACACTGTTAAAATTGAGTGGATGGCCCACCATTTAACAGCAAATAACAGCCTTTGTTTTAAAATAGCTTCAATAATTTGCCAATAAATGGCGGCCATTCACTCAACTTCAACAGTGTGTTTTCAATCCATTCCTGGTTTTGGTTGCAAAATTCTGACCAAAATACTGACCAAAAATACTGTCCAAGACTATGTTCCCACAGCATCTTTTTAGGTGAAATAGCCATTGATTTTAAAATAACATGTTATTTGCGAATGGCAATCAAAAGTATTGAATATGATCATTATTACTGTCCATCAGAAAAAGACATGGTATGAACATAGTCTAAAGGGGTATTCCCCCCTGGGGTAGTTTTACCCTATCCACAGTATGCACAGAATAGGGCATAACTAAGATTATTTGAGGTTCGACTGCTAGGGCCCCTGTAATCTTAAGAATGATGACCCCAAAACCCCTGCTGAATGGAGCTGCATGTCGCTGTTCCATTTATTCTCTAGAGGGCCTCCAATGAGAGCCAAATGTAGCTTTTGACTCCCTTTGGCAATAGAGAATGAATGGAAATCAAACGCTGTACATTCGAACTTACATGAAACCAAGCATACTCAAAGTTCTTTCTTATCTAATTATAACCACTATTGTTTTATTTCTTTACTAGGCTATGCTTCTACAATGTCTTTTTTTATAATAACTGCTATCATTATACAAAAAACAGCCATTATTTGGATTGTAATGGCCAATAAAAAGACATTGTGGAAACATAGCCTTAAACAGGAATTTAAAACATAATAAGGGTATGTTCACACAACTTCTATTTTTGGCTGTGTTGTGGTCGGTTTTTTGGATGGCTGTCATTTTAGGGCCAAAACGGTTACGTATTGGTGCCAAAATGACGTTCGTTTAAAAAACTGACCTTGAAACTTACATTTTCCTTTTACAGTACAGATCACAAAAAATGATTATGAGAAATCAATTTACTTCATGGGATTCATTTCTGTTTCTGTTTAAAAAAACGTGAATGATAAAGTTAGCTTCAAAAACTGGATGTGTGTATGCTAATGTGAAATGAATATAATTTTATACTTTTCTAATACCATGTTGTAGGTCCCCTCTGGGTAATGCTGTTGGTTGTTCCATGTGTATAGGCATAAAGAAGAATTTTTCACTAATAAAACTGTTTAGATTGTCTGGTAATTGGTTACCAATGGGGAATGTGTATACACTGTTTACTCAGACCTTTAGAATCTAATTAAGAAATGATGCATTTCAATGTGAATTACATTGATGCCACTGATAACCATTGCTATTATTTTGTATACAGGAAAGGCTGTCAATCAATAAGGAAGACCACCCTGCAGCCTCATAATCCAGAGTGGGCAAAGATTTAAAAAAGAGAAAAAGTCAATAAATTAAAAGTAATACAGAGTCTAGAAGCTATGAATAACTAGAAATGAGCGACACCCGCCTAGGAGACCACACTGGACTTTTCCGTGAATTTGGGTAGATTTGAATGCCCTGCTTTTTTTTAGGTGAAAGAAAACACTCGCCAACCTGACAAATCAGATGAGAACTGTGTAATACTTAATATTAGCATATATTCTTTATTGGTGCACTCAATGTTAAGACAAAAGTTCATGCCCTTTAGGCCAGGATGTAACATAGCAAAAAGTCGAATTTCACTCAATTGTGTGTGTCCTGTCCCGCTTTTTTTTTTTTTTTTTTTTAAATAAGGCCTAAGAGCCTAAGGTAGTAAAGATAGGATCGGAGGTTTTAAACAAATATACTTTGTCTTCCCATCAGGAAGGATTGACTTCCCACTTGTTTTAAGAGATTCCCTTTAATTCTCACTAAAGCTTCTCTTTAGATCTTAGTTTTCATTCAGTTGTTTGCCAGCTCTTAGTTTTAAGAAAATGTCCAGTAGCTAAAAGGCTATGCAGAATTTTTTTTTATTTTTCAGTTGTAAACACTGTATATGAAATTCTAGCGTAGGGACAAATGTTGTGATGCACATTAAAAATGATATTCATGTAGAAAATATGACTTGCTATATCTTTCCCAAATGTCTATCCATTTCTTGTCCAAATATCTCTATAGGGCTATGTTTACACAACGTCAAGAATAGAGAAAAAATGTCCGATTTCGCTATTTAAAAAAACGTCCGTTATTTTAGACTCAAAATAACGGATGTCATTTTAAACGGAGCTGAAAAAACGTTGTGTGAACATAGCCTAGTCCTGTCTTGATTAATTTCACATACCTATTGGAGATTGAAATGCTGTTTTTCTCTTACAGGACTTTAGGTCTGCCACTAAAGGAAGAGCTCATTACTTGCTGTTTATACACTGAACTCAACAAAAAAACAATATGCTATTAGCTCCTAAGCTCCCCCTAGTGATTACTACATATAGCCAGAATGTCATTTTTTTTTAAATCTTTTTACCTTTGGCTCCTCTGTGAGCAAGAAAGCTCTGTGGAGCTCTGGCCCAATATAATGATATATATATATGTATATATATATATATATATATATATTTTTATACCAAACATTTACATAAAATCTACATAAAATTTACATAAAAACTATATATTAAAAAAAACACACACAGAATGCTGGACCCAAACTGCCATGTTGTTAAAAGGTAGACATGCATTTTAGATAACATCAATTTTTTTCCTTTTTAATACAGCTGATATGCACTAATGTTCTAGGCATTTTAGTCAGATTTTATAGCAT
Organism: Dendropsophus ebraccatus; assembly: GCF_027789765.1. Taxonomy (NCBI): domain Eukaryota; kingdom Metazoa; phylum Chordata; class Amphibia; order Anura; family Hylidae; genus Dendropsophus; species Dendropsophus ebraccatus. The sequence continues at coordinate 85,481,315 of NC_091461.1, read as the reverse complement.
TTGTGTTCTGGGGTATTACTGATAAACTGTTGGCTTATGGGGGTGCATGCAATGTAAGCGTTTAGTAAGTTATGGTTTTAATGAAAACTAGCAGGAAGGTACTACTTATAATACATTTACATATAATGGCTATGTTTACAAAACATCAGAAATAAAGAAAAGGCGCACGATTTTGATATTTACAAAAAGTCAGTTTTTGCCGTGATTTAACTGACTTCAATGGCAATGCATTGAAGTGAATGGGAAGACGGACATCCAATGCACACAATGCTTTGAATGACGGACGTTTTTACTGCGGACGTCAAAATAATGATCGTGATCATTATTTTTGGACGTCTTTAGCAAACAGCGGACATTTTTTATTAGTTGTGCACACACAGATTTTTTTTTCTCAATGTACCAGCAGCCGTCATTGCACTAAGGGGAGGCCAGACAGCTAAATGACGTCCGTTATCTTAGACTCAAACATTTTAAATGGAGCTGAAAAAAACATTGTGTGAGCATAGCCAATAGAAGTATACGTGTGCCAATTAAGCACAGGGTACGGCGCTATATGTATATATATATATATATATACACTACCGTCTAAAAGTTTGGGGTGCCCCAAACAATTTTGTGTTTTACATGAAAAGTCACACTTATTCACCACCATACGTTGTGAAATGAATAGAAAATAGAGTCAAGACATTGACAAGGTTAGAAATAATGATTTGTATTTGAAATAACATTGTTTTTACATCAAACTTTGCTTTCGTCAAAGAATCCTCCTTTTGCAGCAATTGCAGCATTGCACACCTTTGGCATTCTAGCTATTAATCTGTTGAGGTAAGCTGGAGAAATTGTACCCTACGCTTCTAGAAGCAGCTCCCACAAGTTGGATTGGTTGGATGGGCACTTCTGGCGTACCATACGGTCAAGCTGCTCCCACAACAGCTCAATGGGGTTCAGATCTGGTGACTGCGCTGGCCACTCAATTACCGATAGAATACCAGCTGCCTGCTTCTGCTGTAAATAGTTCTTGCACAATTTGGAGGTGTGTTTAGGGTCATTGTCCTGTTGTAGGATGAAATTGGCTCCAAACAAGCGCTGTCCACTGGGTATGGCATGGCGTTGCAAAATTGAGTGATGGCCTTCCTTATTCAGAATCCCAGATGGCGTCAGGCATTCTTCCAGCATCTTTTCATTTGTTCTGCGCCTCACAAACGTTCTTCTTTGTGATCCAAACACCTTACACTTGGGTTCATCCGTCCACAACACTTTTTTCCAGTCTTCCTCTGTCCAATGTCTGTGTTCTTTTGCCCATCTTAATCTTTTTTTTTTATTGGCCAGTCTCAGATATGGCTTTTTCTTTGCCACTTTGCACTGAAGCCCAAAATATATATATATAATTTTAAACCATGTACACTACCGTTCAAAAGTTTGGGGTCACATTGAAATGTCCTTATTTTTGAAGGAAAAGCACTGTACTTTTCAATGAAGATAACTTTAAACTAGTCCTAACTTTAAACAAATACACCTCATACATTGCTAATGTGGTAAATGACTATTCTAGCTGCAAATGTCTGGTTTTTGGTGCAATATCTACATAGGTGTATAGAGGCCCATTTCCAGCAACTATCACTCCAGTGTTCTAATGGTACAATGTGTCTGCTCATTGGCTCAGAAGGCTAATTGATGATTAGAAAACCATTGTGCAATCATGTTCACACATCTGAAAACAGTCTAGCTCGTTACAGAAGCTACAAAACTGACCTTCCTTTGAGCAGATTGTGTTTCTGGAGCATCACATTTGTGGGGTCAATTAAACGCTCAAAATGGCCAGAAAAAGAGAACTTTCATCTGAAACTCGACAGTCTATTGTTGTTCGTAGAAATGAAGGCTATTCCATGCGAGAAATTGCTAAGAAATTGAAGATTTCCTACAACGGTGTGTACTACTCCCTTCAGAGGACAGCACAAACAGGCTCTAACCAAAGTAGAAAAAGAAGTGGGAGGCCGCGTTGCACAACTAAGCAAGAAGATAGCACATGTCCCCAACTGGCATCTTCATTAAATAGTACCTGCAAAACACCAGTGTCAACATCTACAGTGAAGAGGTGGCTGCGGGATTTTGGGCTTCAGGGCAGAGTGGCAAAGAAAAAGCCATATCTGAGACTGGCCAATAAAAAAAAAAGATTAAGATGGGCAAAAGAACACAGACATTGGACAGCGGAAGACTGGAAAAAAGTGTTGTAAACGGATGAATCCAAGTTTGAGGTGTATGGATCACAAAAAAGAACGTTTGTGAGACGTAGAACAACTGAAAAGATGATGGAAGAATGCCTGACGCCATCTGTTAAGCATGGTGGAGGTAATGTGATGGTCTGGGGTTGCTTTGGTGCTGGTAAGGTGGGAGATTTGTATAGGGTAAAAGGGATTCTGAATAAGGAAGGCTATCACTCAATTTTGCAACGCCATGCCATACCCAGTGGACAGCGCTTGATTAAAGCCAATTTCATCCTACAACAGGACAATGACCCTAAACACACCTCCAAATTGTGCAAGAACTATTTACAGCAGAAGCAGGCAGCTGGTATTCTATCATAGGTAATGGAGTGGCCAGCGCAGTCACCAGATCTGAACCCCATTGAGCGGTTGTGGGAGCAGCTTGACCGTATGGTACGCCAGAAGTGCCCATCCAACCAATCCAACTTGTGGGAGCTGCTTCTAGAAGCGTGGGGTGCAATTTCTCCAGCTTACCTCAACAGATTAACAGCTAGAATGCCAAAGGTGTGCAATGCTGTAATTGCTGCAAAAGGTGGATTCTTTGACGAAAGCAAAGTTTGATGTAAAAACAATGTTATTTCAAATACAAATCATTATTTCTAACCTTGTCAATGTCTTGACTCTATTTTCTATTCATTTCACAACGTATGGTGGTGAATAAGTGTGGCTTTTCATGGAAAACACAAAATTGTTTGGGTGACCCCAAACTTTTGAACGGTAGTGTAGTTCCTCCATATTTAGTGAAATTAATATATTGTTTTTATAGAAAACCTTATTTCTAGTTAAAATTGCCAAAAATGATTTATAGACATTCACTTAATGCATTTATATAGAAATACTAGTTCCATAGCTTTTCTAACATCATATCAAAATAAATAGAATATGCTCCCTTATTCCATGTACAGCTATTAGAATTAGTGCTGCTTGGTTTAGTTTCTGAAACACTTGTGGCCATATGTATGTTCTTGGAGAGTAGGAAAATTGGCAGCCTTTTGTAATGTATTACTTCTGAGGATTGTGTGGCCAAAGGATGGCTGTCAGCCATAATACTAATAATATGGTTGGAGTCATTAAATATCTATGTTCTTAGTTAAAATTACTATAAACACTGTTCAGTCAAGTAACAGCTCTACACACCACTCACCACCTAGTACTTTTGCCATACACCCTCCTCTGTTAGGCTATGTTCACACAACATTTTTTCAGTTCCGTTTAAAATTATGTCCGTTATTTTGAGTCTAAAATAACGGACGTTATTTAGCTGTCTAGCCTTCCCTTAGTGCAATGACGGCTGTTGGTACATTATTCTACTTTGGGTTACTAAATGGCCTTTAGATGTGGCTTAATTGAAAAGTCCATTGAATTTAATAGTAAAAACGGAGAAAGAACGGTGACAAAAGAAAAACTGTATGTGAATAACTAATAAAAAACGTCTGCTGTTTGCAAAAAATGTCCAAAAATATTGATCATATTCATTATTTTGACATCCGCGGTAAAAACGTCCGTTATTCAATACATTGTATGCATTGGATGTCCGTCTTTCCACTGACTTCAATGCATTGCAGTCAGTTAAATTGCGGCAATAACAGACTTTATTTCAAAAGCGGATGCCTTTTCTCTATTTTTGACATTGTGTGAACATAGCTTTATACTTAGGCCTTATTCACACATTCAGTAATTTTTCTGCTAATTTTACTCCGATTCCAGATCTGTAAAAATACGCAATGTGTGAATAGCCCAAAAGAAAGCAATAAATTGATCCGTGATTGCAGATCCGCAATCTTGAACAACTGTGCAGGAAGTGTACATAAGGCCTTAAGCATGCTCAGCTTGGAGAGGTAATAGAGTCTGGACCATGTGGATCAGAACTTTTGGTAATTCCTGGGTAGGTATCGGTTATTTACTCAGTATATTATATATACAGTATAGTGTATACAGATATATAACTAATAGAGCTAGATGACATAGACACAGTTTTCTGAGTAGCGTACTGTATTATCAAATCTTGTTAGAACGTCCCACTTTTGTAGACCATGAACACCTAAAGAACCTGGACCAGATCCTGGACATGTATTGCACACCATGAATTACCAATACTGACGAAACCAGGAAAATAATAAATGTGTTTATGTAGGAAAAATGTCTCCAAAAATTAAATATATATATATATTGGATTATTTTAAATTAATCGAAGGAAATCTTTTACATTGAAAATACAGGCCAGTGTAAAAACATCTTGTAATGGAGCATCTGAACAGATTGATACAAAGATGGTGTAAAGTAAAACTGGCTCAGTTGCCCCTAGCAACCAATCAGATTCCACCTTTCATTTTCCAAAGAGTCTGTGAGGAATGAAAGATGGAATCTGATTGGTTGCTAGGGGCCAGTTTCACTTTGCACCAGTTTGATAAATCTCCCCCTTGAAGTTTATTCATGTACTGTAAATCTCTGCTCTCTCTGGGCTAAGTAGTCCTGTGGCTCGTAAATGTGTATAATTGTACTATGTGTATAATTAGAGAGCTGTCTGTGCATAGAGAGAGAGAGAGAGCTGTCAATCACTGACATGACTACTTAAAGGGGATGGCCACTTTATAGTAAAATAGTTCAGTGTACAGTATTAGCAAGTGTACTCACTGTATATACTGACAGCAGCTCCCTGTGTACCTTATAGGGCTAAAATCAGACTCCTCTCTTCCAGGCTAGGCTGGCCTGCTCTTTTGTGAGTCATGGCCAACGTGGAAGAACATGTGACCATGCTACGCCCCCCAGTGTCCACCACTGAGCCTGTATATGGACAGGATCACCACAGAGCAGGATGATTTCAGCTCTATGAGGTACACAGGGAGCTGCTGTCAGTAGGTAATGTGAATACACTTACTTATACTACACACAAAACACATTTACTATAAAGTGGCCAAACCATTTAACCCAGGAGCAGAAATGTCTATAAATTAACAACGTTATCTTGCAACTTTTCACATGATATGCTTTTGAATAAGAGTTAAGAATATTACAGTGAAAGGTGACATCATTATATAGTGGGATCAGACCATTCAAAATAGACAATGGTAATAACTCCCCCCTTCCTGCACAATGACCTCTGCACAGGTCACAGAGCAGGCCTAGAAAACTCTTCTATTGTCCCCTCCAGATTATTGTTCCCTAAATAAATGAACATATGTTGTGTGCCTGAAGATCTTTTTTTTTTAAACTTACCAGTAACCTGGATATAACATTTACAGAATTTCAACTAAACAAATAGGCACGCAGCTTGTATTACTCCATGGTCCAATGTCTGATAGATGGCAACGCAAAGATAATAGTGTTTCAAGGAAAATCTTGGGAGAGAGACCACATTTGGTTTTTATGGCTCCTATATAAGGTAGTTTCAGGACTTATTTCAAAAATATAAGATCTATTTTTTAGGGAGAAGCATTCCTCTTCGTCCCTCCAGCGGAGACTAGAGCAAGCATCCCATCACTCAGCCCAAGGCAAGAAAAAGAGGGCTGCACACCTCTCCTGAAAACATCTCAATAAAAGTTAAGTGTGTCAAGGCCATAAATCCATTAACCCCAGCAGAGGGCCCCGGCCTCAGGCCAATCTATTGAGATGGGGGAAAACCAAATCTCCTGCCAGTGCTAGTTGGGATTTGAAGGTGACAGTAAGGAGATAAAATTGTTCACAGGGTCATGACCCTGTCCATTTAGATTGCTTTGCGGCCACAGTGTTTTCTTTACAGGTACTTCATAAGACACACAAACACAACAAATTACCTTTTTTAAGACCTGCTTAATGGATTTGTTTGTAAGGTAGGCAAAACGCATCAATGTGAATGAAGGAATAAATTGAATTTTCATGTAAAATATTTTAGCATTATGTGAGTCTTTCTATTTGAAAGGCTTAACTGGTCAACTAAAAGATTACACAGTGACATAAACCAGCTGTAATTACATAACTGAAAATAAAAAGTTATACCAAACAAGGCATATGTCTTTGGGGGCTCCACCTGTACTTTAGTATACTAATAGGAAGAGATTTCCTTTAGAGGACACCTTTACAGTGTTCTGTGAGTAAACTTCCTTTCATTGCCTGCTGGAGGTTTATTGTCCTGCCCAGTCCCCAGGCATCAAGCCACCTTGACAGAATTTTAAAAGCTTCGGGCTCGTATTTATAGAATATTTATAGGACCACATTTCTGTGGCCGCATCTTTACCCTCCACCATGTTCTCAAAGAAAAGCTTTTATAATGTAGTCATAGCCTCCAGAGTTATTCCGGTGGGTGCATGACTTTTATCTTACAATTTTGTAGACATGCCCATTGCTTTAACATCATAGAATAGGAAAAAAGAAGTACGGATCAGATAGCATTAGCAGTACATGGTAATAGTCAAAAAATTTGTCTCAATAACCTGGTACTAAATGACCTAACATTCAATGATGTCACCAAAAATGATGTATAGGACCTAGGTATTCATTTGTATAGTAATATGAACTGAACGATTACATAACTGTACTACTGTGAATTATAGCACTGATGTATTTGTCAGCTACAGGAAAGTCTGTTGCTCCAAGGCATAGGGTCTGAGTGGAGTTTTATTCTATGCTTTCAATTTTGCAACTCAATTTTAAGAATAATTAAATGTAGACTAATGGATATTGAGGCTATGTTCCCACAGAGTATTTTTGCTCAGTATTTTGCAACCAAAACCAGAAGTGGCTTGAAATTAAGTGGATAGCCGTCATTTAATGGTAAATAATTGCCGTTGTTTTAAAATAATGCCCATTATTTGCCATCAAATGACGGACATCTACTAAATTTTAACAGTGTGTGTGAACATAGCCTTTCTGTATTTTCAATCCACTCCTGGTTTTGGTTGCAAAATACTGAGAAAAAATGCTGTGCAGGAACATAGTGGGAGATTTTTTTAAACTGGTGTAAAGTAGAATTGTCTTAGTTGCCCCTAGCAACCAATAAGATTCCAATTTTCATTCCTCACAGGTTCTTTGAAAAATGAAAGGTGGAATCTGATTGGTTGCTAAGGGCCACTAGGACAATTCTACTTTATGCCAGTATGATAAATCTCCCCGATAGCCTCAAAGTCTATAGCTAGCTTTGATCATGACAATTTACCTAAAAGCTACCATTCTCTGCATTTTATATAGTGTTAACCCCTTCTTAATTTTGAAAACTGACACTGCAGTTTTTGTGCCAAAACCAGAAGTGGATTCAAATGGGATGGGAAATAAAGGGAGGACTTGTACTTCTCTGTCCTGTTGGATCCAGTTCTGGTTTTGGCACAAACACTGCCGTGTGTAAAACAAGCAATATGCCTATAGTTGACAATTATTCCAAGTTGTTGCTAGTAGTTGTTACACAGTTATTGCCCAGTATTGCTTTATATGAATTGTAGGACTTTTTTTTCCCAGTGAGGACACTGCCTAAACCATCTCATTGCCTCTCTCACGTCACTTTTTGCCATAGTTCATTCTATTCACATGACGTGAAAGAAAACCTGATTCATCAGATGAGGTCACTCTCAGATGAGGTTGCTCTCTGGTTCTGTTCTGATGTACAGGTGCCTACTGTGGGCTCTTTTGACAGGGGACATCATGAATACTGAGGTCCACAGATACACAGCCCCATACAAGATATGTTCTGACTCCTTTCTATGCTTTCTATCATAGCCAGAATTAACTTTTGTAGCAATTTATGATATAGTACAGGGATGGGGAAATTTTGGACCTCCAGCTGTTGCAAAACTACAAATTGTAGTTTTGCAACAGCTGGAGGGCCAAAGGTTCCCCATCCCTGATATAGTAGCTCTTCTGTGGAAAAAGTCAGTCAGGCTTGCCTTCTCTCCTTATGCATATTATAGAGCCATGGGTGCACAGGTCCCAGTCATCGGTACCGAGTGTCCTTGTGTTGATGACATTTGGTAGATACTAGTCACTGTATTATAAAAACACTCAGATTTTTTTACTGAAATCTGTGTGCCATTTCTGTGCAGTGCTAGTCATCCTTTCATCCAATGTGCCACCTTGCCCCTTTCCTGCAAAAATTTTTGTCTGCTAGCAAAATCTCCTCCCTCAACTTTCTTTACCTGTAAGAGCAGATGTTTGGCTGTGACAGTCACTTCAGTTGCCCAGGCAATGACTGAAGGTGCTTGGGAGATTATTTGATCTGTTCACGCTCTTTGTTGTGTCTTGTTCCAAAGCCTTTGGCTATTCCTGCGTCCATGAAAAGTGAGTAGACCAGGTAGAATACCAGGCCCGCTAAGGTAATAGTGAGTCATTGAGGAAACATTCAGGAATAGTCTGGCCGCTCCCATTAGCCCCATAGAATCTGAGCTGTTAAAATAGCTCTGGTTTATATATGACCTGTAGCCACAGACACAGGTTACTTTCATTTCCTGTAAACACTTACCCCAAGTTAATACAACGTGCCCCTGATTTCTTCTTTACAAAACCTTTTTGCAGCACACTTGAGTCTAGAACAAAGAGAACTGTTTTTAGTGTATTATAGTTTGGTGTATTATACGTCATCCAATCTTTTCTGTTTGCTTTGTTACAGGTAGATTTAGGTGGGTGACACTAATAGCAGAATCAACACTAGCCCCCCAATTTTATAAGCCTAAGGGCCCTATTATACGCGACGATTATCGTGCGAAAAATCGTTAAATCGTTCGAATTTAAACGATAATCGTTCTGTGTAATTGCAGGCAACGATCGAAAAATCGTTTGTATGTCGTTGATCGTTGATATAGATCTGAACCTAAAATTATCGTTAATCATTCGCTGTAATTCCACGTTCGTTCGCTCAAGTTCCCCGTTTTTTCACTAATCGTTTAGTGTAATAGCACATTGTTTATTGTTTTTCTGGGATCAGAAGGAATAAACGATCATAGTAACAATCGTAACTAACGATTATCGTTCTGTGTAATATGGTGAACGATTTCAGGTTAATGATAAACAATCTAGTTTGCGATAGCTTATCGTTAGTCGTTAATCGTTAAAAATCGCTCAGTGTAATAGGACCCTTACTTTGATCGTATCAGCACCACACTCCATTTACCATATTTGCAAGCATGCCATGTCTGCCTCCACCCCATACAGATAAGCCTATGTTCACAGAACATCAAAAATAGAGAAAAGAAAGCCGATTTTGCTATTTACAATTTAACTGCGATTTAGCGATTTAACTGCTATGGCAATGCATTGAAGCCAATGGAAAGATGGACGTCCAATTCACACAATGTATTAAATAACGGATATTTTTACCGCGGACGCCAAATAAAGAGCATGATCATTATTTTCGAACGTCTTTTGCAAACAGCGAATGATTTTTATTAGTTGTTCACACACAGTTTTTCTTTTTCCAATTTCTTTTTCCAATTAAATTCAATGGACTTTTCAATTAAGCCGCACCCAAAGTCCAGTTAGTAACCCCAAACTAGAATAACATACAAACACCAGTCATTGCACTAAGGGGAGGCCAGGCTGCTAAATGACGTCCGTTATTTTAAACTCAAAATAATGGACGTCATTTTAAACGAAGCTGAAAAAACATTCTTTGAACATAGCCTAAAGGAGTATTTTGCTGTAAAATGAATTCTCATTTGTTGCTACCAATAGGGATAAGTTACCAAACAGTGTATTTTTACCTTTCCCTGTTCTCCTACATCACTTTTTAGTGAGAAATCCGGCCTCCACTTCCGAGACTGACTCATCTGAGGGGTACAGCCTGCTCGGCCAATCACTGGCCAGGTGCCGCAATGAGAAACATTTAGCACACTATAGTTTGTTTTCAATTTACCCTAAATATTAACGTTTCCATAAAGCTAATAAACGTCCTCCTTTTTTGCTTGATGGTTATACATGTATCTCTGCAATGTCTGATTTTGTCTGATTATGTTCCCCCAGAATTATAAAGTGCTGTGGATATGTTGCCGCTATATAAAAAAAATTATTATAATTATGTACACCTTTTTCACAATACATGCTGCAAACTGGGTTCTGCTTCTTACTGTTTTTTTTTTTTCTTTTTATTGTCCACGGAAGGAGCTGTAATTGCTTTTCTATGAGTATTGTGTTATTAGGATTGTAATAATTGCCATTTTTATTGATAGCCTAGGGCTTTGAGGGTGTATTACATAGTGTAATAGTGAGATTATGACTTCCATAAACAGAAGAGAATAATTTGACGAACAAACATCAATCACTTTCCAGCTATCAGCCAATAATGGGTCTGACTTGTTTTGTTGGATAAGATGCCAATAACGTATTAAAGGTTTCTGATACGTTTCCCTTCAGAAGGAGTTACATGAACTCCTGTGTATCCGGATGTGCTGTTCAGTAGTCCCCTACGGGCTTAGATTAGAACAGGAGGAAGCCGGCGTATCATGTCCTATGTATTTATGCAGCTGCTGTCTCAATGGGGGTGACTTGGTCTAATACTTAGAACAACCAGTATATTGTGCTAAATATTAACTCTTTACCTTCTACCTGCTTTCTAGCTGATGTTATTTTTATGGTTACACTGATTATGTAAGAATGTGATCTGATTTAAGACTTGTGGGGGTCTAAACATCCACATATCAAAACTCCCAATAATTTTAGCTAAAGCAACACTGCAGAGTATTCTCTATCCGAACCGTCAATGCAAACTGTTACATTGCACATTTAAGTGTACCTTGACAGTTTTTTTACAGCATTGTAAATTTAACATCAGAATAGATATCCAAGCTCCTTTTTTCCCCACTGCTTAGGCTACGTTCACACAGAGCAAAAGGGGCGGATTACGTGAGGAAATATTTCCGCCAGAAATCAACTGACGCTGAATTCCGAGCAGAATATAAGCAGAATGTAAGCAGAATCCCTGCGTATTCCGCTAGGAAAGTGTTCAGCTCGTAATCAGCTCTTGACAAATTCAGCGCGGAATACTTGAGATATCCGCGCTGAATCCGCATGCATTCAGCGCTGAAATTCAGCGATTATTTGGCGAGTAAACTAGACTATACCAGAATATATACTAGAATCCTCCTCCCCCCTTTTCTCCCCATTTCCGTGCTGATTCAGCGCGTAATTTCCGCTTGTATTACGCTTGTATTCCGCGCTGAATACGCGCGTATTCCGCGCTGAAACAGAAAAACAGAGCCCCATTGGTTTGTATAGGCTTCCGCTAGCAGAAGAATGAACATGTTCATTCTTCTGGCGGAAAGCGGATTAGTTCAGTGCAGAAATTCCACCGTGTGAACTGCAGAGCAGAATTTCCATTCAACACAATGGAAATTAGCTCTGCACCTATTTTAACGGCTGAGATGTCAGCGCTGATTCAGCGCAGAAGTTCAGCTGCTTTTGCTCTGTGTGAAGAGCTTTCTAGTGTATTTCCGTAGCTCCTTTTTCCAGCAAGTGTAATGTATTCAGCCCAGAAATTCAGAATGGATATGTCTCATACACAGTCCTGGACCAAACTACTCCCCACCATTTTTTTAAGTTTAAAGACTTGAAAAATTAGTTTTCAAATACGAGGTTAGCACTGGGTACTATCTGTTTACTGATGCAAATTTCTCTATTTTTCATATTAACTTTAGTCAGTACGATTACAAAAATACCCAATTATTTAATCCTTTTTTTTTTTTATTAATGCCATGATATGATATCAGTGCCACCCTTTCATATAAGTGACTTTTTATTGTATTTTTTATAGGATGTGATGTGACCAAAAAATCAGTTTGGGCAACTCCACATGGGGCGATACCAAGTATGTTTATTATTTTTTTGTTTCCTTTTTTATTTAAGTAGGGTGATTTAAACTTTTATTACAGGATGGATTTATTCATATTTTTAAAATCTTTTATTTTTATTTTTTGCGCACTTTTGTAGTCCCTCTAGGTGACGTCTATGAGTAATATCTTGATTGCTCACAGAAATCAATGCAGTACCTATGTACTGGATTGACCCATTGAATTTGCACTCAATTGCTATATTTTGCCTTAGGCATGCTGTAGCAATTGACGAGCCATGGCAGTAGCCAAGGCTTAGCAGAGCCCTTTAGCTGCCTCTACAATGGATTCAGTCTGGCCTCTAAACTATCACTTACAGGCATGTATAATATTTACATGCAGTTGTACATTGTGGTGTGGGTAGGGGGTTACATTTTTTTCATTCTTACTATCTTAGGATAGTATGTGTTCATCCTTAGCAGGTATAAAGGGGTTATTGCAACATTACAACTTCACATCTATCCCCAGGTTAAACATTATACAAAAATAAAAGTATATTGTATATCATGTTTTAGCTTACAAATACTAATGCACAATTCTGACCAATCGCCTGCAGTGCACAAAACACCTAATACAAAACACCTATCACTAAACCTTTTAAATATTAAAAAAAATTCATAAATGTTACTTACTATAATTATTTAGATCATTTGAATTTTTTGCCTTATTCATAAGCAGTGTGTGTATGATACATACTCTGACTCTGTAGGCAGATAAGGATCAGAGGCCCGTATAGCCTGCATGATACAAAATATGCTTTGAACATAGAAATAAAGTAATAAACTAACATTTTATATAACATCAGCCCCTTCTCACATTACTGGACCCAAACCAGAGGTGTCCATCATTTTAAAGAGACACACACCCTGATGTTTTCAATAGGCTCATGCATGGCTGCAATTTGACCAGAGAAGGAAAAGTATATTCAGAACCAAGGCTTTCCTGGTCTCACAGGAAATCTAATGTCATTATAGAATCAAAACATATGGCTCCTGCATAAAGCTGTATTGTAGCCATATGCATGATCCCTTTCGCTAAGTTCACATGGGGTGGAAATCTCATCTACACATTGCATTAACCCCTTAACGACATCGGGCGTATATTAACGCCCTGATGCCGGTAAGGACGTTCAGAGCGGGGCCGCGCGGCGACCCCGCTCTGAACCGCGGCGGTCCCGGGTGCCGCTTGTAGCCCGGGACCGTTGGTATTAGCGGGCACGGTCCGATCGTCGTGCCCGCTAATACAGTAATCAGATGCAGCTGTCAAACATGACAGCTGCATCCGATTACCGGATTCAGCTGTTCCCTGGTGTCTAGTGGCGGAGATCGCTCCCCCGGGATGTTATCCCGGAGGAGCGATCTCCGTTTCTGAAGCGGGCCGGGGACCGCTCCAAGATGGCGCCGTCCCCGGCTCGGCACTCGTTTACTTCCGGCTGCAGCAGCCGGAAGTAAATGAGTGCCTATCTCATGGATCTCTGCAGCATATCTATGCTGCAGAGATCTCTATGAGAGAGCAAAGCACTTATACTAGAAGTCCCCTAGGGGGGCTTCTAGTATAAGTGTTAAAGTAAAAAAAAAAGTGTTGTTAATATTAAAAAGCCCCCTCCCCTAATAAAAGTCTGAATCACCCCCCTTTTCCCAGGTTATAAATAAAAGTAAATAAATAAATAAATAAACAAACATGTTTGCTATCGCCGCGTGCGTAATCGCCCGAACTATTAATTAATCACATTCCTGATCTCGCACGGTAAATGGCGTCAGCGCAAAAAAATCCCAAAGTGCAAAATTGCGCATTTTTGATCGCATCAAATCCAGAAAAATTGTAATAAAAAGCGATCAAAAAGTCGTATATGCGCAATCAAGGTACCGATAGAAAGAACACATCATGGCGCAAAAAGTGACACCTGACACAGCCCCATAGACCAAAGGATAAAAGCGCTATAAGCCTGGGAATGGAGCGATTTTAAGTGACGTATATTTGTTGACAATGGTTTAAATTTTTTACAGGCCATCAGATACAATATAAGTTTTACATGTTACATATCGTTTTAATTGTAACGACTTGAGGAACATATATAACAAGTCAGTTTTACCCCAGGGCGAATGGCGTAAAAACACCTTTCCCCCAATAAAAAAAAGGCTTTTTTTATTTCAATTTCACCACACTTTGAATTTTTTTCTGGTTTCGCAGTGTACTTTATGCAAAAACTCAGCCTGTCATTGCAAAGTACAATTAGTGACGCAAAAAATAAGGGCTCATGTGGGTTTCTAGGTGGAAAAATGCAACTGCTATGGCCTTTTAAGCACAAGGAGGAAAAAACTAAAACGCAAAAATCGAAATTGGCTCTGTCCTTAAAGAGTCACTGTCATTTTTTTTTTTTTTTGCAGAAATCAATAGTCCAGGCGATTTTAAGAAACTTTGTAATTGGGTTTATTAGCCAAATCTGACATTATCTGCATGTAAAAAGCCTTTTCCCAGGTCCCCCCCTCCTTCCTCTTTTTCATCCACTCTGAAAAATCTGAAAATTGTGACTTGTTGCAGGAGAGGGGAGGGGGGAGGAGGAAGGAGGGAGTTAGCCGGCAGCAGAAAGCAGATAACAGAGGATTACAGGCATGGAGCTGGGTGACAGCTGTAATCTGAGCTCAGACAGGTCACTGGTGACTGTCACAGGAGATATCCTGTGAGGGATTTGTAGATTAACTCTTTGTTGTCCTGTTTTGGTCTTTTCTTTAGCTCTCTCCATAGGAGAACAATGAAGACAGGGGGGAGAGCTTCAAACTGCTTTTTCATGATAAAAATGCATTTTTCGGATAATAAACCCAATTACAACGTTTCTTAAAATCGCCTGGACTATTGATTTCTGCAAAAAAAAAAAATTCACGACAGTGACACTTTAAGGGGCTAAATGAATTGCAGATCCTGTGGGGATTATACATGTCCAGCACGTCAATTAATGTTGCAGAAATGCTGTAAATTTATTGAAGATTTTTCCCACTGACTAAAATGAGGAAGTAAAAATTTTAGAGAGCTGCTCTCTTCAATGGGCCACCCAGATAATCTAAGGATGAGCCGGACAGCCCCTCCCACAGCTCCCTGCAGCCCCTCCCAATTGCCATCACATGCACAGACAGCAAGCAGGGAACAAGGAGTAAGCGAATGCTGACCTGACAGGTTGGTGCTCGTTTCCTCCTCACATTGTGCCGTGTAATACAGCCTTTTGGGGGAAACTTATCAAGATAGATCGCCATACTCGTACACCATTCTTAAATAAAGCCCCGCCCCCATGCACCCCGCTGGCTTTACTAGGAGGATGCCTCAGAAATCTACACCTGCTTCAGAGCAGGTGTAGATTTCTGCCATGATTTACTCCTGTTTTCAGGCACAAAACTGGCTTATATGACTTACATGACTAAGCCAACAAATAATTGATGTACACTTTCAAAGCATGATATGCTTTCATAAATCACCGCCACCACAATGTGGCCGGATTGTTCAGCATTCAGTTATCTCTGCCGTCCTGTTACGGCCGCGGCGGCGTCCCGTGCTCCGGGCCGCCGCCGCGACTCCCCACTGCCCCATGCAGCAGCCGGTGTCCGTAGGCAGGGACCCGGCGCTGCTGTCACTTCGGCCCCGGGGGGCGCCTTACCTCTCCACGCTCCTGTCCGTCGCTGTGCCGGCCGGCGCGCGCGTCCCCGCCTCCTAGGGCGCGCGCGCGCCGGCTGTCTCAGATTTAAAGGGGCAGTGCGTCCCTAATTGGTTAGTTGCACCAATCACTCCCCTATAAATCCCAGCATGCCCTGTCCCTTGTGTTGGAGCCTCTACATGCTTCCCATAGCGTTTGGCCCAGCTCCCTGTTGTTCCTGATTCCTGTCCGCTACCTGGTCCCCAGTCCTTGTTCCTGATTCCTGTCCGCTACCTGGTCCCCAGTCCTTGTTCCTGATTCCTGCCCGCTACCTGGTCCCTAGTCCTTGTTCCTGGTTCCTGCTTCCCCGTTACTCTATTGCTCCTGTCTTCAGCCTGTCTCCTGCGGTCACGACTACAGACCTCTGCCACTACCATCTCCTGCCTACTGCTCCTGCCACGCCTCGCCTGCCATCACCAGCAACCAAGCCAGGGGTAGCGACCTGGGGGTCGCCTGCCGCAGCAAGTCCATCCCGCCTTGCGGCGGGCTCTGGTGAAAACCAGCGGCCCCTTAGACTCCGCTCCCTGGTGAGGTTAGTGCCATCGCTGGTGACGGTCCAGTGGATCCACTACTCCAGGCGTTACAGTAGGCTCCAACCATGGATCCCGGCGAGGTGCCTGATCTCCGTGACGTCGCCAGAGTGGTCGCGCAACAGGCTCAACAAATCCAGCAACAGTCGCAGCAAATCCAGCAATTGACTGCCGCCCTACAGCAGCATGCTACAGCCCAGCGCTCACCACCACCAGCAGCCACCTCGAGACTTCGACTGGCCCTCCCGACTAAATATGGAGGCGATCCCAAGTTGTGCAGGGGATTCCTGGCTCAGTGCACCATGCATATTGAACTTTTAAGTAGTCAGTTTCCCACCGAGCGCTCTAAAGTGGCTTTCATCATTAGCCTATTGGAGGGTAGAGCTCTGGCCTGGGCCACGCCGCTGTGGGACCGAGATGACCCTGTTGCTGCCAATCTCCGAACCTTCCTGGCCGAGTTTCGCTCCGTCTTTGAGGAACCTGCCCGTGCTACTTCAGCTGAGACAGCTCTCCTCAACCTCTCTCAAGGGAGCTCCTCTGTTGGTGAAAGATGTGCTCGCTGCCCGAGACCTTCCTACCTCCTTGAACGAACTCATTCTACTGGCTACCAGAGTCGACACCAGGTTTTCCGAGAGAGAGGAGGAGGTCCGACAAGAACGGCGTCTGAGCCTGCCCCGTCGCCATCCTCGGTTGGCACCGGTATTCCAAAATCCCGTTGCTCCTATGCCCCAGTCGTCTCCAGAAGTTCCTATGCAGGTGGATCGAGCTCGCTTGACGACTGAAGAAAGGGCCCGTCGACTAGAGCTGAATCTCTGCCTATACTGCGGTGGCGCTGATCACTTTCGGCAGAGATGTCCCCAACGTCCTCTGCGTCCGGGAAACGCTCGCACCTAGGTCCAGTGGGAGAGGTCTCCCTAGGTGTGAATGCCACCTCTCCAAGATTGACTATGCCCGTCTCCATCCAGACACCCTCAGGGCAAGTTCTCCAGACTACTGCCCTCATCGACTCTGGCGCTGCTGGCAGTTTCATTTCTGCTTCGTTGGTCCAAAGATGGCGGCTACCCGTGATACAGCTAGCCCAACCCCGGTCTATCTCTTCGATCACGGGCGAGATTCTTACCGAAGCTGTGCACTGCCAGACTGAACCCCTAGTCCTCCAGGTGGGCGCCTTACATCAGGAGAGGATCTCCTTCTACGTCTTGCGCCATTCCTCTTCCGCCATCTTGCTGGGTCTTCCTTGGCTGCAATTACATACCCCTAAGCTGGACTGGAGAACTGGGGAGGTTCTCAGCTGGGGCCAGGACTGTCCAAATAGGTGTCTGAGACCTCCTCAACCCAAGTTCTCTACGAGGTCACCTGCTAATGCCAAGCCTTTGTCTGGTCTACCGCATGAATACCAAGACTTTATGGATGTCTTCTCGGCCAAGGAGGCAGACTCTCTACCACCTCATCGGTCCTATGATTGCCCTATAGACCTTCCTCCTGGAACTTCTCCCCCACGAGGTCGAGTATACCCTCTCTCTGTGCCCGAGACGGAAGCCATGTCCTCCTACATCCGGGAGAACTTACAGAAGGGCTTCATCCGTAAATCCACGTCTCCCGCTGGCGCTGGATTTTTCTTTGTGCAGAAGAAGGACGGTTCCCTCCGCCCATGCATAGACTACCGGGGCTTAAATAAGGTGACTGTCAAGAACCGCTATCCTCTTCCGCTAATCCCAGAACTATTCGACCGTCTCCGTGGAGCTAGGATCTTCTCCAAGTTGGATCTCAGGGGAGCGTATAACCTGATCCGTATTCGTGAAGGAGACGAATGGAAGACCGCTTTCAACACCAGAGATGGGCACTACGAATATCTGGTCATGCCATTCGGCCTATGCAACGCCCCAGCGGTCTTCCAGGAATTCGTGAATGATTTATTCCGCGATCTCCTCTATGTCTGCGTCATAGTCTATCTTGACGACATCCTGGTCTTCTCCCACGACCAGCAGACCCACGTGTCCCATGTACGACAGGTTCTACGGAGACTACGGGCCAACCGTTTGTATGCCAAGCTGGAGAAGTGCGTTTTCCATCAGCGCAGCCTGCCGTTTCTTGGATACATTGTCTCCGACCAGGGCCTACAGATGGATCCTGCCAAGCTCTCAGCTGTTCTCCAGTGGCCTCGTCCTGAGGGACTTAGAGCTATCCAACGATTCCTTGGATTTGCCAACTACTATCGGCAATTCATCCCTCACTTCTCTACCCTGGTGGCACCCATAGTGGCTCTCACAAAGAAGAAGGCGGATCCTAGACGCTGGCCTCCCGAGGCCGAACATGCCTTCAATAGCCTAAAGTCTGCCTTTGCCTCCGCTCCTGCTCTAGTTCGCCCGGATATCTCCAAGCCGTTTTCTCTTGAAGTTGATGCTTCCTCTGTGGGCGCCGGAGCAGTCCTCTCGCAAAGGGACACATCAGGCAGGACCAGAACCTGCGGGTTCTTTTCTAAGACTTTTTCCCCTGCCGAGAGGAACTATACGATAGGAGATCGGGAACTCCTGGCTATTAAGCTGGCACTGGAGGAGTGGCGTCATCTCCTAGAGGGGGCTAAACATCCCGTTAACATATACACGGACCACAAGAACCTCCTCTACCTCCAATCGGCTCAACGCCTCAATCCCCGGCAGGCCAGGTGGTCCCTCTTCTTCTCTCGGTTCAACTTCACCATTCATTTCCGTCCAGCCGAGAGGAATATCAAGGCCGATGCGTTATCCCGAGCATCCGATGTTATGGGGCAAGAGGAATCTCCTCGACACATAATACCTCCTGATCGCCTAGTACCAGTTGCCACTTCTACTCTGCAGCAGTTGCCTCCCGGTAAGACTTATGTGCGCCCCGCACTCTGTAAACGCATCTTGAAATGGGGTCATTCCTCTATGGTGGCCGGGCATCCGGGAGTTCTAAAGACCGGGCAACTGATCTCCCGCCACTACTGGTGGCCTAGCCTACTCCTGGATGTCAAAGACTTTGTAGCGTCCTGTACCATCTGTGCCAGAAACAAGTCCTCTCATCAAAGACCTGCCGGCCTACTTCAGCCCTTGCCAGTCCCAGACCGCCCCTGGTGCCATATAGGCATGGACTTTGTCACAGACTTACCTCCATCTGCGGGTAACACAGTCATCTGGGTTGTCACGGACCGCTTCTCCAAGATGTCCCACTTCGTGGCTCTTCCTGGATTACCATCAGCCCCTCGCCTGGCCCAGCTGTTCTTTCAGCATATCTTCCGCCTCCATGGTCTTCCTCTTCATATAGTCTCTGACCGAGGCTCACAATTTGTCTCCAGATTCTGGCGTGCTCTCTGCTCTCAACTCCAAGTGAAGCTGGACTTCTCTTCGGCCTATCATCCCCAGACCAATGGGCAAGTGGAGAGGGTCAATCAGGTCCTTGGCAATTATCTTCGACATTTCGTCTCCGCTCGCCAGAACAACTGGTCCAGTCTGCTTCCTTGGGCAGAGTTTTCCTACAATCATCTGGACTCAAGCTCCACAGGCAAGTCACCCTTCTATGTGGTCTATGGACGTCACCCTCGTCCTCCTCTGCCTCTCTCTCCATCCTCTGAGGTCCCAGCCGTGGAGGAGTTGTTATCTGACCTGCAGTCAATCTGGGAACAGACTCGACAATCTCTGCTCAAGGCATCTGTCCGCATGAAGGACCAGGCGGATAAGAGAAGAAGACCCGCCATGAATTTTCTCCCTGGTGACAAAGTCTGGCTCTCGGCCAAATATGTCCGACTCAAGATTCCCAGCTACAAGTTGGGTCCTCGATTCCTCGGTCCTTTCTCGGTGCTAAAACGCCTCAACCCTGTCACCTACAAACTCCGCCTACCCCCTACGATGCGGATTCCAAACGCCTTCCATGTCTCCCTCTTAAAGCCAGTGGTCCTCAACCGGTTCTCTGATAAGGCTTCGCTCTCTGCTCCACAAGCCGTCTCTGATGACGTTTACATTGTCAAAGACATTCTGGCTATGAAAACTGTCAGAGGGAGACGATCCTTCCTAGTGGACTGGAAAGGATTTGGTCCTGAGGAGAGGTCCTGGGAACCCGAGGCTAACATCCTGGACCAAGACCTCATCAAGAGGTTCCTACAGGCCAGAAAGAGGGGGAGGCCAAAGGGGGGGGGGTACTGTTACGGCCGCGGCGGCGTCCCGTGCTCCGGGCCGCCGCCGCGACTCCCCACTGCCCCATGCAGCAGCCGGTGTCCGTAGGCAGGGACCCGGCGCTGCTGTCACTTCGGCCCCGGGGGGCGCCTTACCTCTCCACGCTCCTGTCCGTCGCTGTGCCGGCCGGCGCGCGCGTCCCCGCCTCCTAGGGCGCGCGCGCGCCGGCTGTCTCAGATTTAAAGGGGCAGTGCGTCCCTAATTGGTTAGTTGCACCAATCACTCCCCTATAAATCCCAGCATGCCCTGTCCCTTGTGTTGGAGCCTCTACATGCTTCCCATAGCGTTTGGCCCAGCTCCCTGTTGTTCCTGATTCCTGTCCGCTACCTGGTCCCCAGTCCTTGTTCCTGATTCCTGTCCGCTACCTGGTCCCCAGTCCTTGTTCCTGATTCCTGCCCGCTACCTGGTCCCTAGTCCTTGTTCCTGGTTCCTGCTTCCCCGTTACTCTATTGCTCCTGTCTTCAGCCTGTCTCCTGCGGTCACGACTACAGACCTCTGCCACTACCATCTCCTGCCTACTGCTCCTGCCACGCCTCGCCTGCCATCACCAGCAACCAAGCCAGGGGTAGCGACCTGGGGGTCGCCTGCCGCAGCAAGTCCATCCCGCCTTGCGGCGGGCTCTGGTGAAAACCAGCGGCCCCTTAGACTCCGCTCCCTGGTGAGGTTAGTGCCATCGCTGGTGACGGTCCAGTGGATCCACTACTCCAGGCGTTACACGTCCTCCCCATACATGGAACATTCGGAATGGCAGAGCGATCCTGTGTCCTCTTATTGGGGGGGGGGGAAGGGGGGTTAAAAAGCATCCAGAGAGCTCTGACTGTGGCTTACCTCTCCCAGAACACAGGGGTCAGGAGATGATTTTCATCACGTTTATACTTATTCCCACATAGATATCCATCCAAGGCAGGAGCTTACAGTTTTGCACCCTACTGAAGGGAATTGCAGTTCAAGGGAGAAAAATGGATATGGCTTCCCACCTCTGAGCTCCACCATGATAATCATTTACTGTCTCTTCCCGAGAGAAGAACAAAGGACTAGTTCCAAGAGTAAATAGGAGCAAAGTGAATCTGGCGAACCAAAATTTGCTGTAAATTGGGCTGTCAATTCGCTTTATTCTGTGTAGTGAACTCCTGCCAATTTGTTAAGGAAATTTGCAAAAAAATGATATGGCGGCTACAAATGCTGTCTTGAGTGTCACTGGATGGTACAAAGGGATTAACCATAATCCTTAATCAGCTGCAGGCCCCTCTGTGATGTCAGCACCTCCCCCTCTATATAAGGCAGTTCGGTAACGGAGGTGGCCAGTTAGCTGTGTGTGGAGGAGAGAGCAGGATGGCAGCAGGCAGTTAGAGCAGAGCATGGAGAGACTAACAGAGTGATTTAGGGACAGAGAGGAGAGGGTAGGATAGGAGGGCTGATTGTGGGTGATTTTTTGTTGTAGCTGCCAACCAAGAGTCCAATTTACCAAGTAACTTGGTGTCTATAGGAATTTACTGGGCACTGTAAACTTCTATTGAGTTATACCAATTTACTGGGATCAGTAAATGGAGTGTGCACCTTATATAATCAGTGCTCGGTCTCCACTCCTACTGTGTTATTCATGCACCTCCCCCTCTATATAAGGCAGTTCGGTAACGGAGATTACCAGTTAGCTGTGTGTGGACGAGAGAGCAGGATGGCAGCAGGCAGTTAGAGCAGAGCACGGAGAGACTAACAGAGTGATTTAGGGACAGAGAGGAGAGGGTAGGATAGGAGGGCTGATTGTGAGTGATTTCTTGTTGTAGCTGCCACTCCTACTGTATTATTCAAGTTGTTTTTTTTTTAGATTGGATGTTTGACTGGCTGATTTTTTTTACACTTTTACAAGAACATTCGTTAACAAAGTCATCCTTCTGTAATAATCCTAGTACTGTACTATAGTTTGGGCTGTTTGAAAGTGAAATTTGTTAAAATTGGAATTGCGAATATTAATGAATTTGACCCATAATTTGCGAAGCTCGCAAAACCAACTAACCAACAGCCAGAAACTCCATAAAGGGTGTACCCCAGGAGATTTTCCAATAACATCATTTAAAGGGAATGTGTCACCAGGACCTTATGGTCAGATACTGTCTCTATTTTCTGACTGTATTTTTTTTTATTTCACTTTTTGTACATTGTTATGGGGCTGCAATCTTGCCTGAACTGTTCTTAACAGCATTTATTGATATACTTTACTGTCCTCTCATGTACATAGAGGACAATAGATAGAGTCTGTCCCCTTGAGATGAATGTGAAATATTACTATGTGCACTCATTACACAGGGAGCTGCTATTGTCTCTTCTATCTACTGTCGCTGCAATGCTGTACAGATCACTTTACAGCAGCCTCCTCTTATCACTGCAGACACAACAAGAAGTCTCAGCTTAGTTTTATCCCCAGTGGTGAGGATGAAAACTACAAGGATAATTTTATAATATAGAGAGAACAATGGAAAATTTGAAAAAATATCAACAAAAATTCTTTACTCAGTCATTTTCTGATGACACATTCCCTTTATTGCTACCCGTTTCATTTTGTTAATCTTTGAAGCATGAGGATTTCTTTTCAAAGCTCACCAGCCATATTTACCATATGTAAGGACTACCAGCCCTCCCTCTGAGCTGCCACAGAAGCATTTTCTGGTGAACAAACAAAGCTATATGAATTAAGACTACTTTTGATAATTTTTAGAAATGAGCTTGTATATTTTTATAAGACATTTAGCATCTTACCATTGTTTTGCTTTTTTTTTTTTTTTTTTTTAAACAGGAGTTCTCAGTAAGCCTGCCATAATCATAAAGTTTGGGTAAGCACAGGCAGAGATTGTATGTAAGCTTTTATATAGGCCACATTGTAGATAAGACCAGGTAAAATTATGAATTAAAATTAACGCAGAATATAAAGTGTAAAAAAATACTTGTTTACTTTAAATAAAAATAAAATGTACAACATCAACAACTATTAATAGTACATATCCATTCTTTTCTTAACTACCCTTCAACATTTCGAAGATGCTCCCAAGATGCGCATAAAGAGGTTGGTGACCCTAGAAAATATTAATGAAAGATGACAAAAATAAAATAAAAACAAGGAAACCCCCTGAGAATAAAACAAAGCTAAAATAAGAGAAAGCTGCATACAAGCTCCCAAAACACAAGGATTTACTCAGTCCTTTCAGTCCCTTAGGAGTTTGGGTTCTCAAAACAAAAAGACTTTTGCTTTTATATTTTGAGAGCTTAAAAAAAAAGTTTATGTATATTTTATCCAGTGTAGCTATCTATCTACTGGATAAATCTTCTCAAATATATTCTAAAGATTTAGTCTTCGGCAATAATTGCCCTTTAGCACCTTTAGCATGAGTACAGCAGAGTGTGTGAGGAAAGCTGTTTAAGTGCATAGAGGCTATACCAATGCACATGGTGTTTCTGCAAATCTGTACAATGCAATGAAGTCACTCTTCACAATTATGATCATTGTTATTGGCCCTCTATATTATGAGATGGCACCAGTGTCGGACTGGAGTATCTGGGGCCCACCTGAGGAAATGATCCTGGCAGCCCACCAATGAAGAACTAGTAAGAAACATGTCAGTGAGTGTTTGGGCAGGTTCTAAAGCAGGGGGCCCACCGTTCTCCTGGTGGGCCATTCCGACACTGCATGGCAGCCTTCCTCCACTATGTTCCCTCAGTGGGAACATAGCCTTATGTTGCTGTATATGCTGCTCCACAGTACTGTGTGAATGGAATTTGTATAAAACCACACAATGTCCCTACAGTTCCTAACTGGCATTGGCACTCTGGATCCCACAAATTATATTGTTCTCCCATCTTGAACCGGTGGCATTTGATAAGTATGCCACCATCAAAGCTGATGCACCCTGAGGACAGTAGTGTATAAGCCAGGGTTTGCTTACCCTCTTGCATGATGCCTTTAAAAGAAAACAATTGTAGACCTATTAAGGAGAACAATTTTACATAAAACTTTTTCATATACCGAAGCAGAACAATTTTTATGCTCACAGGTTATAACTAACTGAAGCCTAGTTGTTACATTCGCTCTAGGTTTTTGAGCACTTAAAATGACTATAATTGACCAAAAATATTGCAATGTTTTACAATATACAGTTTTAGTTCCTTTTTCATTTTACAAGATAACTTGTAAAATGTTACTTGTTACTTTACAAAATTCACTGCTTTTTCCTCACTTTTGCCAGCTATCTGGTCACTGTCTCACTCCATACGGACCTTTTACACAGGCCGATCATCGGGAACACTTAATACCAACAAATAACCTTTGTTGCCGATTGGATCTTTTGCTTGCTGCATGCTGCCCTTTGTCAACAAGTGATGTGTATCTGACAATGATGCGTGGAATAGAGCGCATTTATAATGCAGTGATCATTTATGTAGGTGCAGCAGTGATTAGCACCTTAAAGGGGTAGTGCGGCGGTAAAAAATTATTCACAGAATAATACACATTACAAAGTTATACAACTTTGTAATGTATGTTATGTCTGTGAATGGCCCCCTTCCCCGTGTCCCACCACCCCCACCCGTGTACCCTGAAGTGTAGTGCATTATACATACCTGATCCGTGCCGACACGCATCCGCCATCTTGTGCCAAACGTCATCCTCGGGAAGATCGGAGGTGTTCGGGCCGGCCGGCCGAAGATGATGTTTGGCACAAGATGGCGGACGCGTGTCGGCACGGATCAGGTATGTATAATGCACTACACTTCCGGGTACACGGGTGGGGGTGGTGGGACACGGGGAAGGGGGCCATTCACAGACATAACATACATTACAAAATTGTATAACTTTGTAATGTGTGTTATTCTGTGAATAATTTTTTACCGCCTCACTACCCCTTTTATAGTGTGCACCATTACAGTACCACAATAATATGCCCCTTTACAGGAACTAGATACAATCATATCAGGAACTATGATCACTCATTTTTGAGGTCGGGGAACAGGGCCACTTTAACTAAAGGGCAAAAGGTGCACGTGCACTGGGCCCACTGGTTAAAGGGCCCCCCCGAGCAGGCCGGCTGTTGTGGTTGCACAGGGCTCCAGCCACCAGCCTGTCAGGGGGAGCGCCATGGATGGGTTATCTACTTACTCATCCATGGCGCCCCCTGTAGGGCCCCCCCGCCAGCTACTGTGCTGTACATTGTAGCAATGAGCGCTTACAACGAGAGGGGGCTATATACTACTGGGGGAGTGTATAGAGGGGCTATATACTACTGGGGTCCACACAGGGGGGCTATATACTACTGGGGAGAGCGCACAGGGGGGCTATAAATACTACTGGATGAGCGCACAGGAGAGCTGTGTATAACTGGTGGAGCACACGGGGGTCTTTATACCACAGGGACACCTTAAAACTATGGCGGCACAGATGGGTGTAACTACTATATAGGGGTACAGAGGGGTGTAACTACTATATAGGGGTACAGGGGACCTAACTGTATGTGTTAGAGCTTAAAATGTTTCTCTGGCAGATTCTGGAGAAAAGATTCACAGCCGGGGGAGACATTATGGTGGCCCAGGCAGAATGGAGAGAAAGAAAAGATGACAGACTCTGATTGACGAAGACGCCACCTGTGACTAAATGGATGTAACTGCACTCTGTTATAGGCTTGTAGTGATAGGGTTATAAGCTAACTACTGTATGTATTGGGGCTCTTAATACAGTGTGGGGTCACTTTCAGGGCATTATACTGTGTGTGGAGCTCTGATAACGCGTGTGTGTGTGGGGGGGGCATCGAAAGGGAAGAGGGGGGGGCAGACTTTTGAGGGCTGTGCACCGGGCCCACCAATGTATTAAAACAGCCCTGTCGGGGGATGTCTCCTTTTGAGCTTCATGTTTAGGATTAACATTTGTAAGCACAATGTCAGAAATCCCTTTAAATCGAACAGTGATTTTTGTGCCCTGAAAAGAAATGAAATCCAAAGAAGATCGTGCAGTCATTTGTTATAAAATAAAAAGCTTCCCAAGAAGCTTTATAGAAAATAACCCCATAGAAAATTATTTGAGCTGAAGACATTTCAAGGTTCAGAAAACACAATTCTGATGTTAAGATATCACATAGAATGTTGACAACTAACTGAGGGATTCATAGTAAGATTTTACTCACTGTCTTTCAATAAAAAGGGCCAACATACTAAAGGATACTGATCATGCTAATTGGAAGGACATGTAATACATCAGAATGTGGTAATATGATTTCTTAACCTCTTGGGTGCAGGACCTCTGTCTATCCCTGTCAATAATTCTCTCTGGTCCCGGAGACAGTACTTGTACTTTAGCTACAATGTGTTGACATGCAGAACTGGACAAGGATTACATGATGGCTCTAGCCCTAAGGTTAACATAACACACCTAGTAAGCAACAATGCTTAAAATTACATATTTGTACACTTTGTACATCTTTGTAGATATCTTATAAAATGTTCTTTTATATAGGAAGACTTCTTAATATTTCCATTACTTAACCAATACATTAAATGTATGCCTAGTTCCTAAGAACATTTCCTCAAGAGTTGGTGCTTTAAATAGTCCAGTACAATGCGAAGACAAATATTTTTCATATTTTCTTTTACTGTCCCTATATGTCTCCTTATGTGTGTTCTAGCAGCTGTGGAAGGTTATTTTTGTTTTTTCCACATAAGGGGACATACATGTAAAGAGTTTTTCCATGGCTTCCCCCCCTGACTGATTCCCACGGTTCACATTGGGGAGAAATTCTGAGTGATGGATACTGAATTGTACAATATTTCTGGTTTGGATTAAATCCTATAAGTTTAGCCTTATGAGACATTGGCATTGTTTCCATGTATTAAATAGAAATATGCTGGGCCAGTAGGGTAGAATAAGGTAGAATGTACTGCTGTGCAAGCTGATACCAGAATGCTTAGGGGTTAATTGATAGCAAATGCTGCTGTCTGTTCTCTTTTGTAAATAGTGACATTTTAAGCTTCAGTTTCTCACTGAAGTGAAAGCTTCAACAAAAATTAGACAGGACGCATCCCAAAAGAACACGACTATAAAATGGTTTGTAATAGGATCACAAGAAAACTGACACCGGAAATATTTCTCACAATTGATTCATCTTCGTCATTTGTGAAGCAACCATCTATATTTAAAGGGACACTGGACTAAAGTGTGGTTCAAGTTAAAGTAAATCTGTGACCCCCCTGACTGCCTACTGAGCTGGTAGCACCACTGGATAGATATCACAGAAAGCATTTAGAACACACCTCTGATGCCTGTGTCTGTGCCTTTATTTTAATAAAAAAACACCTTTGTTTGGGTTGTGAATAGTGTCAAAGAGGCGGGGCCAAATCTTCCCTGGGCCCCAATACTGTTATGCCTTACCATGCTGTATACTGAACCCTTGCATAATCAGGGACATACACTGTGCATATAAAATAGTGAGGTATAGTCATGCTACGGCCCAAGGAACAATAGGCCCCACCTATTTGATACTTCTCACAATACAATAAAAACGTAGACACAGGCAAAAAAGGTATGTTCTAAATGCTTTCACTGATATCTATCCAGTGGTGCCACCAGCTTAGCAGTTGGTCAGGGGATCACAGATTCATTTAAATCCTGTTTAGGTTCTCTTCATCTGTTAGTAAAAGAAATGGAATAAAAAGGTAGAGATGAGCGATGCGGCTGAGGTTCGGGTTTGTACGAACCTGACTTGGAGAAGGTGCATACAGCCTGAGGACCACCTGGAAAACTGAGAAACAACCATAGGTCATAGGCTGTTTCTAAGTTTTCCAGGCAGTCTTCGGGATGTATCCACCCTCTCCATGGAGTGGGCAGACAGCAGGAATCAGAAGCCAACAGTTCATCTCTGATCACCCATCTCTACTGATAAGATATTGTCCCTGAGCAGAAGTCAGAAGAAAAAAAAATGTATATCTGATGTATATTTTGCTTTATCTAACCTTAATATACAGTATCGTTACCACAACCAACAATGGATTTTATCAGCATTAGGCTATGTTCACACGGCGTAAGAAAACGGCCGTTCCGTGACCCGGCCGGGTCACGGAACAGGCAGTCTCTGCAAAGATCATCCCAGCCGGTACTGTAGTGGGGTAGTGCGGGTAGTGCGGCGCTAAACAATTATTCACTAAATAACACACATTACAAAGTTATACAACTTTGTAATGTATGTTATGTTAGTGAATGGCCCCCTTCCCCGTGTTTCCCAACACCCACGCCACCCCCCTAAGTGTAGTGCTCTATACTCATCTGATCCGTGTCGACCCCCGTTCGCCAATCGTGGCTAAGCAGCTGATGACGCGGCAGAGGGCGGCCGGCACAAGGGACGGTCGGAGCGGTTCGGTCGACACGGATCAGGTGAGCATAGAGCACTACACTTCCGGGGTGGGGGGAAACATGGGGAAGGGGGCCATTCACTAACATAACATACATTACAAAGTTGTATAACTTTGTAATGTGTGTTATTTAGTGAATAATTGTTTAGCGCCGCACTACCCCTTTAAGTACCGGCCAGATGTTCTTTTTGGCCGCAGCGTTTTGATGCGAGAGCATGAGCGCGCGCCCACATAAGAACTCCTCACAGACCACAATTAAGCATGCGGCCGGAGCTGATCGCTTCATTGTGTGAACTGACAGGGTTTTCTACGGCAGCAATTCATTAAATTGCGGCCGCAGAAAACTGACATGTCAGTTCTTTGCATCGCCGCGAGGGATCCTGGCCGGAGCGTATACGATGCAGCGTGGTCACCCATACAAAGTATGGCCATTGTTGCTGATGGCAACAATGGCTGTACTTTTACGTAGTGTGAACATAGCCTTATAGTGTATGGAGCAAATGAAAGGCATCTTGCGGTCAGTTGGGGAGTGGAGAGTGGTACGCATGCTTCACCCACCTATAACTAGCAGTCGCAATGGTCTCTGCTTTAAGTTGGCAGCAGCTTATTAAATAGGATTCTGCCAGCACAACTAAATCATAAACTACTATATATAGCGTATTTAAATCCAGATCTCTTCCCCCAGAGGCACTACAACTGCAGCCCAAGAAGTTCCAGATTTCAAAATAACACAAGTTAGAACAACTGGCACATGTTAGACTATGGAACAAGGCCAAGCCATTTCATGAACTAGGATTTCAGATTTTATCTATTAGCATGCCATGCAATGTTTGACTTCCCTTAACAATTCTGAAACGGAAGAATAGTATAGACAATTAAGGAGAAACAAAAACAATTATGAGCTGCAAACATGTGTAGCCCAGATTATAGCTGATAATAGTCTTTTTTGCACTTCTATAGGTTCACACTATGTAACTGTGCGGCTGTATTTTTTATGCGGCTGTAAATGTGCGGATGAAACTACGGCCGTGGGAAAAAATAGACATGCGGCTCAAAACATACGGTCATTTACTTGGAAATCTAGTTCAACTAAAAATAACAAATAAAATCTTAAGAAAGTGATGCAAACACCTCTGGATGCATCTGGGAAAGCAGGGAACACAGTTTACATGAATTGCTATTACCGGGGTTTGCGATCCTCTGCACTAATGCCGATGTCTCTCATGGTTAATCTATTAAAATAATAAAACACATTTTCGTTGTAATAAAGTCCCTTTCGTTGTTCAATAATTAAATTTAAACTAATCCATCATTTTGCAATTAAATATACTGTTAAAATAAATAGATATATAAATAAATGTATATTTATATATATATTTATTTTTTGACAGTATATTTAATTGCAAAATGATGGATTCGTTAGAATTAAATTATTGAACAACGAAAGGGACTTTATTACAAAGAAAATGTGTTTTATTAATTTAATATATTAACTATTAGAGGCATCGGCATTTGGCATCATTGCCGGCTATTTTTGAAGTACTCCGTACGGACCGCCTGTCAATCCACGGCCGCGTTTCCAGCCGCGAACAATGGTCTTGTTCATTTTTTACGGGTCCGTTTACGATCGGGCCGTAGATTCATACATAGTGTGCACTGTGCAGCCGTATATCCTATACTTTCCAGCGTACGCATGAACCACCAAAAATACCGCCGCACAATTACTGCCGCAAATACAGCCGCACACTTACATAGTCTGAACCTGGCCCTAGTATGAAAATGTGCATATATGGACAGATATATTAAAGGGGTATTCCCCCCAAAATTATTTTTGCATTAATACGCTGCCCACCCGTAGCTTTTCATCTTTCCAATATACAGTTATTATGAATTCTGCACAGTTTTGCTGTTATCCAGCTGCATTCACCCCCACGGATTGCAGAGAATCATCAGACCTCAGTCCATACCGACACGCTCCCTGCTCCTGGCCCCCACCCTCCGTGTCGGAATCACGTGTCCCCAGTCCCAGCACAGTGAAGTGACTGCGAACACTGATGGGGTGGCTGCTGTTACAGAGGGAGACAGTGATCAGCGCAGCTGTGACTGTCTCCCTCTCTAACAGCAGCCACCCGGTCACCGCGTCACCGCCAACTCAGCTCTGCTACGCCGTCACCGCCAACTCAGCTCTGCTACGCCCTCACCGCCAACTCAGCTCTGCTACGCCGTCACCGCCAACGCAGCTCTGCTACAACGTCACTTCCAACTCAGCTTTGCTACGCCGTCACCGCCAACTCAGCTCTGCTACGCCGTCACCGCCAACGCAGCTCTGCTACAATGTCACTTCCAACTCAGCTCTGCTACGCCGTCACCGCCAACTCAGCTTTGCTACGCCGTCACCGCCAACTCAGCTTTGCTACGCCGTCACTGTCAACTCAGCTTTGCTACACCGTCACCGCCAACTCAGCTTTGCTACGCCGTCACCGCCAACTCAGCTCTGCTACGCCGTCACCGCCAGCGCAGCTCTGCTACAACGTCACTTCCAACTCAGCTTTGCTACACCACCATCTCAGCTCTGCTACACTGTCATCATCCCCTTCATTGTCTCAGCTCTGCTACTTCACCATCATCAGGCAGAAGCATTGCATGATGGGAAATGTAGTTTCCTATCTTGGATATAGATCGGCTTTTAGAAAAACTTGTAACTCAGGAACGGCAGCAGCTAGAAAGATGGGAGACGGCTCAAAATACTCAGAGGGACTTGGTGAGTAAGGCCAGCTAGGTTTGGGAGCATTTCATTTTTATAGCTCTTGGGGGAATACCCTTTTAAGGAGAAGCAATTGGGGGTATAAAATACAACTGGTTTCTTTACAGTTCAAATCCACATGTACAACGGCCGTGATTATTATGGAAAGATACATTACTTTGCCGTGTGGGATTCCAGCCGAAGCATATACACACGGCCGGTCTCTTACGCTATGTGAACAAGGGGGCATTGAGACCTGCTTCGCATGTCATTCTTCCCCAAATTCCCAGTAGAGCATAAATGGTTTATAATGTCTCTACATGTCTTCATGACGATTTTCTTAAAAATTTATTATTGTGGTAACCCCCGGATGATGTTGTAGCTGTGGGACAGCCAGTCACTTGCTAGATGGAAGATAGACGCCACTACTTATGGTGGATGGCCGAGATACAGCCGGACCTTAAGGGTTTTGTCACGTGACACCAGTGCCTGGTGGGCACACAGGTGTGATGGCACACCTGCTTTTAAAGTGTAAGGCCGGTTGTACCCTTCTCCCCTGTGGTCGGTGTCCTGTCGGGTTGCTGCAGGGTCCCTTGAAATAGTGTAGTCACAGGTGGTCAGAGCGGTGTAGTAACCCTCGGGACTAGTGGTAGGACCCACCACCCACAGAAAGGGGAAATGTCCCAAGGTTGCGGTGTAAGTGCTGTGCAGGTGGTGGTGAATAATCAGACTCAGTTGATAACATTGACTGGGTTTACTGGGTTTTTTACAATAAATCTTGAGATACACTTGATACAGTTCCAATAAATACACGATCATAGAACCACCAGATCTTTGTGATAAGTGCTGAGTAGGATGTAGTAGAGTTGATAAGGTTGTACTGAGGTAGTATAGTAGAGAGGAGAGTGCCGTGAGAGTCTCAACCCAAGTAGTAATGTGCTCTTCCGGGAGGTTGGAGTGCATAGAAGAATACTTGTAGAAGAAAAAGAAAACAACCTGTGCCTGTGTATTGACCTTTCCTATAGTCTTTACACCACCTTATGAACTGTACTGATGGGTGACACAGGCCCCAGACCTCGTTACCTGGGATGAGCGGAATGGTCAGAATTTTCTGGGTACACCTATGCTGCGAGATGGAGTTCATTGACTTTTAGTAACTTTGCTCCACCCGGATCAGTTCCTAGCTCTTTGGGTCTTTTGAGATGATCTGTTGCCTTGTCCTCTCTGGAAGGATTTAGCAGTGCATCACACAGCGTGTTTGATGCTTTAAGAAAGAGGTTTGTAAGCGGGCTTTGTCCTGCTTCCTACCCATGCGGGGTACTGACTAAGACTAAGACTGTAGAGGGGACCTGGCAGAGGGCCAGGGCCCAGGTATAACCACGGTGGAGAGCTATCTGAGCTGCCTCCTTTCTCCACCAAAGCACGACTAAGACTCCTCCTTCAACCAAGGGACTAACTTCCTAACCAGTGTGTAAGGTGCGCAGTGGTTTGGTGGAAAGAGTGCAGCAGAAGAGGGGAAAGGAAAGAGGTGATATGACAGAAGAAAGGAAAGATCCTGCTGGCTAACAGAATCTGGTACATACACATACAATAACCCTTTGAGACACTTCAGCTGTGAAGCTTCCATACTTCAGTTATACAATACAGCGACATCTAGTGGTCATCTTTAGTAATACTGTAGCTGCAATAAGACCACACAAAAGTACAGACTTTTACGAAGGATGTGAATAGGAGCAACACCCGTAGTGGGACACCCCATTATTATGCCTTTGGTCCTACACTGCATCACTAAAAGACAAGTGCAAAACATTAAGAGAGTTGTCATTAAAGGGGGACTATGAAATCAGATAAAAAAATAAACATGCTGCCGAAGCAGATAACGTTGCTTACCTGTCAGTCTCAACCACCAAAAATCCATTTGTTTTGGGGGCCTTAGTTCTATATTTTGTGGTTGCACCTCCTGGCTAAGCAGTTGCTCAGTACTATAATTCCCAGAATACATTGTTTTCACTTAGCGGTTCATCAAAGCCCTCCCACCCTGCCTACTTCCTTCCTCCAGCACTCCTTCAATTTTTCCACTCAAAGCTGTTGCAGAAAGCATCATTGAATAGCGGCCGCACAAGCCTGACAGGTCTCACAATGGAGAGTTCACAATTGTGTTTAAAGAGGAATTGGGATGCGGGCACACACGGATGCGCCCGCATCCCAGTTCAGCACAAATGAAGATCATCCGGGTGGTACTGCAGTACCCCCTAGGATGATCTTCACTAACACCGGCTGATCTCTGACCCGGCCGGGTCACAGAACAGCTGGTGTTTCACGTAGGGTGAACCCGGCCTGAGGTTGCAACACCTGCTGCCACCACTCCCTGTCTGTTGCAATAAAGATGCATGTATATGTATGAGTATGTTACAGGGAGATGATGATGTAGGCTGGAAGAGCTGGTGAGAGATGTGACATCAGTCTGTGGTGGGGCTTGGGCTAAGAAATAAGGTTTAGCCAAGCCTCCTGTGACATCAGAGGATTAAGCATTGTCTTGGGAATGAGGGGGAAGCCAGAGAGCTGGAGTCAACAGATATTCTGTAGTTCTTCTATTTTTTTTTTCCTTTTAGGGGTAAAGCATGGTAAAGCCAATACTATTACGTAGTTACATATAGTTACATAGTTAATACGGTTGAAAAAAGACACATGTCCATCAAGTTCAACCAAGGAGGGGATGGATACAGGGAAGGGGGAGGGGTGATAGGTTCTATACATATGCATTTATATTATTTTGCTCTAAGAACTTGTCTAGGCCGGTTTTGAAGCCCTCTACTGTTTTTGCTGTGACCAGATCTTGTGGTAGACTGTTCCACAGATTCACAGTTCTCATGGTAAAGAAGGCTTGTCGCCTCCGGAGATTGAACCTTTTTTTCTCCAGGCGGAGGCAGTGCCCTCTTGTCCTTTGAGGGGGTTTTACCTGGAACATCTTTTCCCCATATTTCTTGTAGGGGCCATTTATATATTTAAATAAATTAATCATATCTCCCCTTAAACGTCTCTTCTCCAGACTAAACAAATTTAATTCTTTTAATCTCTCCTCATAACTAAGATGCTCCATTCCCCTTATTAGTTTAGTTGCCCGTCTTTGTACCCTCTCCAGCTCTAGAACATACTTTTTATGAATCGGGTTCCAAAACTGGACAGCATACTCCAGATGAGGCCGCACCAAGGCTTTATAAAGCGGTAATATTATATCCCTGTCCCGTGAGTCCATGCCTGTTTTAATGCATGACAATATCCTGCTGGCCTTAGAAGCAGCTGACTGACATTGTGTACTGTTCTGTAGTCTATTATCTACAAGTACACCCAGATCCTTCTCTATCAGCGACTCTCCCAGAGTAACTCCCCCTAGGACATATGATTCATGCGGGTTATTAGTACCCAGGTGCATAACTTTACATTTATCCACATTGAACCTCATTTGCCAAGTGGACGCCCAAACACTCAGTGTGTCTAAGTCATTCTGTAATATCTGCACATCCTCCATAGACTGTACTGTACTACAAAGCTTGGTGTCATCTGCAAAGATAGAAACATTGCTGTTAATTCCATTCTCAATATCATTAATAAACAAGTTAAACAGAAGAGGGCCCAGTACTGACCCTTGGGGTACACCACTCATTACCGGGGACCATTCGGAGTAGGAATCATTGACCACCACTCTCTGGCTACGATTATTAAGCCAGTTTTCAATCCAGCTACACATTAAACTTTCCAAACCGATAGACTTTAACTTACCCATCAGACGTCCATGAGGAACTGTGTCAAACGCTTTAGCAAAATCCAGGTACACAATATCCACAGCTGCTCCACCACCCAGGCTTCTACTTACCTCTTCGTAGAAACATATCAGGTTGGTTTGACAGCTTCTGTCCTTAGTAAATCACTTATAATACTATTAGCCACTACATATTCCTGGATGTAGTCCCTTATAAGCCCCTCAAATAGTTTCCCCACAATGGACGTTACTCTTACGGGTCTATAGTTACCTGGGGAAGTTCGAGAGCCCTTTTTGAAAATCGGCACCATATTTGCCTTACGCCAGTCCCTCGGCACAATTCCAGTAAGCAAAGAATCACTGAATATTTCATACAAGGGTAAAGAAATTACAGAACTGAGTTCCCTAAGAACTCTGGGGTGCAATCCATCAGGCCCTGGAGCTTTGGTTACATTGAGTTTATTTAATTTATCTTGGACCATATCTATAGTAAACCAGTTCAGTACATTACATGTGTTAGCAGCACTGGCCCCACTCATCTCAGTACTGGCCCCACCCACCACAGCTCCATCCTCTTTTGTATATACAGAACTGAAGAACCCATTAAGTAACTCAGCTTTCTCCTGATCCCCAGTTATTAACTCCCCGTCACCATTATTTAGGGGTCCTACATGCTCTGACCTTGTTTTTTTTTGCATTAATATATTTGAAGAATTTTTTGGGGTTTCTTTTGCTATCTATAGCTACCTGCCTTACATTGTGAATTTTTGCTGCTTTTATTACATTTTTACAGGTTTTGTTGACTTCTTTGTAATGTTTAACCCCTTAACGACCGCGGGCGTATATTTACGCCCTGCGGTCGTTAAGGACGTTCAGAGCGGGCCGCGCGGCGGCCGCGCTCTGAACCGCGGCGGTCCCGGGTGCCGCTTGTAGCCCGGGACCGCAGGTATTAGCGGGCATGGTCCGATCGCCGTGCCCGCTAATACAGTAATCGGATGCAGCTGTCAAAGTTGACAGCTGCATCCGATTACCGTTTGCAGCGTCATCCCTGGTTGTCCCGGAGGAGCGATCTCCGTTACTGAAGCCGGCCGGGGACCGCTCCAAGATGGCGCCGTCCCCGGCTTGGCATTCGTTTACTTCCGGCTGCAGCAGCCGGAAGTAAACGAGTGCCTATCTCATATCTATGCTGCAGAGATCTCTATGAGAGATCAAAGCAGTTATACTAGAAGTCCCCGAGGGGGAATAACCTCAACCCCAGGGGGGCTTCTAGTATAAGTGTAAAAATTAAAAAAAAAGTGTTGTTATTAATAAAAAGCCCCCTCCCCTAATAAAAGTCTGAATCACCCCCTTTTTCCCAGGTTATTAATAAAAGTAAATAAATAAATAAATAAACAAACATGTTTGCTATCGTCGCGTGCGTAATTGGCCGATCTATTAATTAATCACATTCCTGATCTCGCACAGTAAACTGCGTCAGTGCAAAAACATCCCAAAGTGCAAAATTGCGCATTTTTGGTTGCATCAAATCCAGAAAAATGTTAATAAAAAGCGATGAAAAAGTCGTATATGCGCAATCAAGGTACCGATAGAAAGAACACATCATGGCGCAAAAAATGACACCTGACACAGCGCCATAGACCAAAGGATAAAAGTGCTATAAGCCTGGGAATGGAGCGATTTTAAGGAACGTATATTTGTAAACAATTGTTTTAATTTTTTACAGGCCATCAGATACAAGAAAAGTTATACATGTTATATATTGTTTTAAACGTAACGACTTGTGGAACATATATAACAAGTCAGTTTTACCCCAGGGCAAACAGCGTAAAAACACATATCCACTAAAAACAGAAAATGTGTTGGTTTTTTTTTTCAATTTCACCACACATTGAATTTTTTCCTGCTTTTGCAGTGTACTTTATGCAAAAATTCAGCCTGTCATTGCAAAGTACAATTAGTGGCGCAAAAAATAAGGGCTCATGTGGGTTTCTAGGTGAAAAAAATGCAACTGCTATGGCCTTTTATGCCATAGCAAACAAAAACGCAAAAATCAAAATTGCCCCGGTCCTTAAGGGGTTAAAGGCTACAGCTGACCCCTCTGATTTGTATTTTTTGAATGCCCCTTTTTTCTCATTTATAGCCCTTCTAACCTCGGTTGTAAGCCATGTGGGATTGGATTTTAACCGTTTATATTTGTTACCCATAGGAATATATTTGGCAGTACAGTTATTTAATGTGGATTTGAAGATTTCCCATTTATTAGCTGCATCAGTATGTGACAGCAGCCGCTCTCAGTCTATGCCCTGAAGTTCTGCCCTTAACCCAGGAAAATTGGCCCTTTTAAAATTAAGAGTTTTTGCCCTCCCAACATGTTTTTCTTTTCTACACTTTAACCCCTTAGCGACCCATGACGTATCTGATACGTCATGGTGCCGCTCGGGGTGTTCAGAGAGGGGTCCCGCCGCACGTGCCTCTATTAGCCCCCGGGCAGTGCCCCGGGCAGTGCCTCTATTAGCCGGCGCGGGCCCCGTTGCCGCGCCTGCTAATTAAGCCTCTAAGTGCAGCTGTCAAACCTGACAGCTGCACTTAGAT
This sequence comes from Dendropsophus ebraccatus, assembly GCF_027789765.1. NCBI lineage: Eukaryota > Metazoa > Chordata > Amphibia > Anura > Hylidae > Dendropsophus > Dendropsophus ebraccatus. Next base: position 85,443,393 of record NC_091461.1, on the reverse strand, counting down.
GCTGTGCTCTCCGTGTCCCTGGTGTCTAGTGGGACGGATCTCCCCCCCGCGATCGCATCTCCCCCCCCGAGATCCGTTCTTCTGCCCGTGCCGGGCCTCAGCGTCGGAATGACGCTGATCCCGGCTCGGAAATAGATTTCTATGGCCTGCAGCAGGCCATAGCAATCTATGACCGATCTGATCGATCTTTGCTGTGTATATACACAGCATTGATCTCTATGAGAGATCAATGCTGTTTATATACAAGTCCCCCAGGGGGGCTTCTAGTTAAAGTAAAAAAAAAAGTAAAAAAGTGTTTTTATTAATAAAAAATCCCCTCCCCTAATAAAAGTCCAAATCACCCCCCTTTTCCCATTTTATAAATTAATAAATAAATAAATAAACATATTTAGTATCGCCGCGCGCGTAATCGGCCGAACTATTAATTAATCACATTCCTGATCTCGCAAGGTAAATGGCGTCAGCGCAAAAAAAATCCAAAGTGCAAAATTGCGCATTTTTGGTCGCATCAAATCCAGAAAAAATGTAATAAAAAACTATCAAAAAGTCTTATATGCGCAATCAAGGTACCGATAGAAAGAACGCATCATGGCGCAAAAAATGACACTTCACACAGCCCCATAGACCAAAGGATAAAAGCGCTATAAGCCTGGGAATGGAGCGATTTTAAGGAACATATATTTGTTAACAACGGTTTGAATTTTTTACAGGCCATCAGATACAATAAAAGTTATACATGTTATATATCATAGTAATCGTAACGACTTGAGGAACATGCATAACAAGTCAGTTTTACCATAGGACGAACGGCGTAAATGCAAAACTCCCCGAAATCAAAACAAATTAGTTTTTTTTTTCAATTTGACAGAGCAAATGATTTTTTTCCGGTTTCGCAGCATATGTTATGGAAAAATAATGCCTGTCATTGCAAAGTACAATTGGTTTCGCAAAAAATAAGCGCTCATATACGTCTCTAGGTGAAAAAATGCAAGCGCTGTTGACTTTTAAACTTAAAATGGAATAAGCAAAAGCGCAAAAACGAAAATTGGCTTTGACCTTAAGGGGTTAAGCTAAAAGTCACTATATTGTGGTCACTATTACCCAGGTGTTCATGGACAGAGACATCCCCAACCAGCTCAGCGTTGTTAGAAATAACCAGATCCAACAAGACATCACTTCTAGTTGGCTCCTCCACAAACTGGCCCAGAAAATTATCCTGCAGTAGGTTAAGAAATTCCCTCCCCTTTGTGGTTTTAGCTGAACCGTGACCCCAATCTATATCTGGGTAGTTGAGGTCCCCCATTACCACTACTGTCCCCTCCCGGGCAGCCCGCTCTATTTGTCTATTCAACTGGCCATCTACCTCCTCAGTAATATTGGGGGGTCTATAGATTACACCAAGAATAATTTTTTCACTCTTTACCTCCTTCTGTAGTTCTACCCACAATGCTTCCACTTCATCACAGTCATCGCCCACTATTGCATCTTTTACACTCACTTTAATATCATTTCTGACATACAGACATACTCCTCCTCCCCTTCTGCCCACCCGGTCCCTTCTGAACAATGCAAATCCCTGAATACTGACAGCCCAATCATGTGAGGAGTCCAGCCACGTCTCAGTCACACCAACCACATCAATGGACTCCTCCAGAACCAGGGCCTCCAGCTCCCCCATCTTGCTGGCTAGACTTCTGGCATTAGTAACCATACACTTTATATTACCATCGAGTTTACCCGCTTTATTATAAGAAATAGGATTTATTACAGTGCTGTGGCTACAATCATCCCCACTGTTCATCCGCAACATATGGATCTCCCTATCCACTGGTCTTATCCTCCCCCCACAGGACCCTTCTCCTCCCACCTCAATGTTCTGTCCCCTCTCTAACCTATCTGCCACTATTAGTGATAACAATATATTAGCAAGCTATATATCTTGGGTTATTTAAATGAAGTGAGTTTTATTAAAATACAATATTCTGATAACGAAATATTCCTTTTATTAAAAACAAGACTAGACTTCCAATGGTGGAGTAAATGTAATTGGCCCATTTAAAAGGCCCTTAACTCTGCTTAATGAAGATATTTACAAAAGTTGGAAACTTGAATTGTTTTGGTCTGTTTTACGGCCATAAGCAAATTTATTTGATTTAGCAAATTTATTGATTCAGATGGGTAAAATTTAGCTGTAGAATAATGAACAAATGTAAAGCTAGGAATACACGTGGCTGAACCCCGTGATTTTGGAATGTTTGGCCAACCATCTAACGTGCAATAGCTGACTCCTGATTCAACCCTGGTGGCATTTGTTGTTAGAAGCAAGTTGAGTCCTATTGTTCTCAGGAAAGTACCGAAAGACTCTAATAGAGCAGTCCCACCATTCAAAATTAGTGTTGAGCGGAGATGCCGAACTGTTTAGGTTCAGCAACATTCTCTGAATCTGAATGCTTGGCATTGGACTCCCTGCGACAAAGAAGATTGTGAGAGATATCACAGGCCAAGCTTTTGTAAATGGATGGCCAGCTTAAGGGTCCTATTAGATAAAGCAATCTTTTGTTTTCAATATAGATTAACAATAAACAAATACAAATGAGCGCTTTTGAGAATTACCTGAAATTGTTCACCATAAAACACGGAATGAGAGTCATTAGTTATGATCATAATTATGGTTACGATCAGTCATATACTCTATACTTCCTGTATCCTACATACTGTGAACAAATGAACAATGTGTACATATACCAAAACATTTGCATTAGTTGTTTAATGTTCAATGTGTACATACACCAAAACATTTGCATTAATTGTTTAATGTGTACATACACCGAACGAGTAATAACGATTTTATGGTCAGCTCCAAACATGCGATTAATGACACATAAACAAATTTTCGTTTGGCATTTGATCGCTGCCTGCGTACACATGGAAACATTATCGCTTAAATTTATAATATAACGATTTTTGGATATAAAGATTTTTTGCACAATAATCTTTCCGTGTAATAGTCTGCAATATGTTAAAGGGGGCCAAATGGTAACAACCTATGTATGTACAAAAAGAAAGACCATGGAACAGACAGACTGGGTGGGCTAACTAGCCTTTATCTTCAGTCTACCTGTCTGAGAGAGTATTTGAGATGAAGCTCTGCTTGGATTATACACCTTGTGCATCTGAATAACTATTTAGACATAATCAAGCTTAGCGCCAATTAGCTTAATTTAGTCTTTTGTCTCAGACACCTAAGGCTAAACAGTTTCATTACAGTGACTCTTAAAATCCCTGTAGTTTTAGTCTGGCTACTGCAGTCCTGTAGTCTGGCTATGGCAACTGGAGTCATTTCTAAATATTCAATATAAGCTGGGTGACTGTGGTCTGGCACCTCTTTCTGATCAAAGGGCCCGATCACTAATGTAAGCAAGTGCCCATCTGCTAGAACGGCACTCACTTACTGAACCTATTAGACGGCTCGATGATTGTGCAGCACGGACATCGTTGGCAACATCAGTGCAGTCCTTGCCCTAGTGTAATATAATAAACCTATACTTACCTCTTTGCACTCCCTGATGTCCTCCTTGCTTCTGCCCACTGCCTGCAGCCACCACCAGGACTTCAGAGACTTTAGTGGCTGCTCAGCCAATTCCTGTCCACAGGCACAGCCTATCACTTCAGAGATTGGCTCTGTAGTTCAAGTGGTGGCTGTGGGCAGTTGGCAGAAGCGAGAAGAACACCAGGGAGTGCTAATTAGTATGTATAAGGTTTATTATTTTTTATGCTTTCATCAGCACAGTCATTAGTCATGATGTAATAATGTAACACAAAGAGGTAGCTTCTGAGCTAAGCTCTTCTTCTTTTATGATGCACAAATATCCTAGAAGGGCATATGGCCTTTCTAGTGGTACAACCACTTGTCCCATAAGCCCACAAATTTATATTTCGAAAGTAGTTCCAAGAAGAATAGGTAATATGAACATATTCTAATTTCACATGTCAGCACCGAACTTTAGTGCTTATATTCTTACCTTCTAACGTTACTGCCAAAATGAACTTACAAACACCTACAGTCCTATGTTTCATTCTATAGGGCTAAAAAAGTGGAAAGGGCGCCATAGGGTGATAACGTAAACAACAGATTGTAGGTCGAACAAGCTGATAATAAAACTGCTCACCTGATGGTGTTGTGCTAAGAACACAACACCTGTATGCACTATCAGTGAAGAGAGAGGTAGTAGCCGTAGCAGCCAGGCTCCAAGGGTAGATGCCGAGATCCCAAGCCAAGAGATCAGGGAATGGAGAATGGTAGATGAAGTGTCGGATCCTCGGGGTAGGCGGGGACCACAGGAGCCAGAATGACGGCGCTTCACGGCTTCAGGTTTAATGAAGTAAAACAATGAATTTTAATGGTCTCATAAACAACGCGTTTCGAGGCATAAATTGCCCCTTTGTCAAGTAGGAGAGACATCAGATGGAGACAAAGGGGCAATTTATGCCTCGAAACGCGTTGTTTATGAGACCATTAAAATTCATTGTTTTACTTCATTAAACCTGAAGCCGTGAAGCGCCGTCATTCTGGCTCCTGTGGTCCCCGCCTACCCCGAGGATCCGACACTTCATCTACCATGTTTCATTCTATAGAACAACAGAGAGGAAGTTTTATTTACAGAGTTGTAAATAGTTATAAAAAAAAAACATGTATAAAAATACAAACGCTAGAAAATAATACAAATTCTAGAAAGAGTTGAACCTTGTTAGGGCAATGTAAAACCTATTATTGTATTTTATTATTTTTATTAGGCAGTTATCGGGCGGTTGCCATTAATACAAAAGTAATGTTTGTGGTATACTAAGAATTCTATATAATAAAGGCATCCAGACTCATATAATTTATGACTGCTAAGTCACAGGAGATTTAAATGCAGCATACAGAGGAAAACATAGTGAAGTATAATTTTAGAATGTCTAATTCTCTTTATTAAACATTATATTTCTCTCACATTCAATTAATCTGATAGTTTCCAGCTCTCTTCTGAAATTACAAAACAGATGGAGATAAAGCAAATTCATTGAAGTCTGAAACTTGAAACCACAGTTCTCTTGTGACAAGTCCAGTAGGTTCTGGGGTGGATGGAGAAGATAACGATAGGGTCCTTCAAGCATTATTATTAATTGTCTAATGTCATGTACAAACATAGAAGCTGACGGCAACTAAGAAATTCTTGGCCACCTAGACTACGACTTTTATTAAGTGTTTGACTTTTACAAAACTGTACATTTTTATCTTGTACAACATGCAGGATTTAATTTATAAACTGTTGTCTAGTATTTTCTACATGTTGTAATCTGCTGCCACTGTGTGTTATACAAATATACAGGATTGTAATCTGCTGCCACTGTATGTTATACAAATATACAGGATTCTTAGCTTTATCACAATTTTAACATGTTTGTTAATATTTTTATGTTTTTGTTATTGGATGAAAAAATTGTACAAGCTTTAAAACATTAAACATGTTAATACTATGGTTATGATATAAGTGTATTTGTTTATGTGTAGAACCTACAATGGCAGAAGGTACAAAGATACCAGATACCAGGTAATAAACTAGAAATATTCTAATGGTAATATTTGTTACCTTGTTTCTTTTGCCTTCAAAGGGGGTTTCTCAATAAAAAAATAGCGTATTGTGTACCCTAAGCAGATATATGGAAGTTCTAGAAGTAGGTCCCTTTTGCTAAGCATCAGGGACTCCTGTTTTGGCAGATATGGCTTGTCAATATATTACCCAGAAGGCCATTTATTTGAAAATACCTCCATCTAATGATATGATACATAAATGTTGGTCCGCAAATTCTCCTAGCTTAAACAGCTGGTTGCTGGGACTTCTTCAATATAACATCGAGTTGTGATCATGAGGATACTTTAGCTATAAGACTTCTTAATATGACCAGGTTAGACAAGAGAAATTTTCGGGAGTGGCGCTGTCAATCAAGTTGAACAGGGGTATATTGTCTCGGTGTCCTTGCAGAACAGCTCCATCAGAACAGACACCCATACTCGGTACTATGATCCCGGCCTGGAGGGGAGTGTGGCTATACTCCCCTCCAAAGACGTGAGCAATTGGCTTGTATACTATTGCATGCAAGCTATTTTTATCTATCAGAGAATTGTGTCTGCTCTCCTTTGTTTTTTCCTTTTTCTTTGGCAGGTTAGACAAGAAGCAGATGTCTCACCAACTTTGTGACCACCTTAGGGACCTTGCACATGACTTTGGGAGGTCCACTTTCCATGAAGGTGGATCTGATTGAATCATAAGGGAGAAGAATGTTTCTACATTTGAAAGAAAGCGTGTCTCTTAATTATGATATACAAGGACTGTTAAATGGCCATTCCCACCATAGACATATTAATATTTATGTGGGTCTCACCTCTGGGGTCCCCCATTGTAGAGATATTTGCTGTCCCAAGGCTAAGACCCTCGTCTATCAGACATTTATGGCCCATGCTGTGAATCTGTCACAAATGTATTCTCATCCCTCCAGTTTGGGAAAAATAGTATATATTATTAACAGAAAGCATTACAGTTGTAGACTGTGCTTTTGCTTGTAGTGTTATATTTTACTAATTCTGCAGACTTTCACATACACAATTATGAAGGCATCAACAGGTTAAAATAGTCATGCAGCTTGCGGGACATTGAACTTGATGCGAGGTGACGGTTTTATAAGAGACCCCGCGGAGAGCAGCTATTAATCTATAAACAATAACATAGACAGGAGCCATAAATGTGCCATTAAGAGCATGGGAGGGTTTATTTATACTGTCTTCTGTCCCTGGCCACGGATAGGGGGATTAATGAAGTCAAGGAAAACAGGCATTAGCATATCACAACAACGAAGCTGTTAGTACTAATTACAGTCATAGCCTGCAAACAAACAACGGCTTTGTCACATTCCTCAATGACTACATGGGTCTGTTATCATGCAAGCTACAGAATACATGGCTACAGCCGACTGCTCACTTCACTAGTCGGGAACACGTTAATTATGCCAAGAGACTAACTTTTACATTTTAATTTCACTTATACAGTCTGGTTGCAGGGATCTTAGAATGATCCTGTGTCTCTATTCCAAGTACTTGGACGGCCAAGATGCATATGAAAGCATGTCTCCGCTAAATGTGCTCATTGTGCTTGAAAGGGTTTTTTTCCCCCCCAGTAATATCTGCCCATATACAATGGAAGTATTACAACGTCACAGAATTAGGCCATGTTCACACAACGTGAGAACGGCTGGTGGTACTGCAGTACCAGCTGCATGATCTTCACTGCTGCTGAATTCGGATGCGGGCACATCAGTGTGAGCCCACATTCGAATTCCCTGCTGGACACAATGGAGCATGTAGCCGGACCACACATTATACTAGCTGTATATAGGCAACCTGCAGTAAGAGTGGAGTAACACATGAATGCAGGGTCTGGCTGTGCACAGGGTTATATTCTAGAGCTATATAGGAGCTTTAGACCTAGAGTAGTAGAATATTTTTTACATAGTTGCTTAATTTTTTTTTTATGCATTGACACAATATAAAGACACCTTGTATCTCTCTAACTTTAAATTAGTTGCCTTCTCAGAGATAAAAGCCTTAAAAATACAGTAACTGGGTCACTCCAGGCACCCTTAGCAGAGCCGTATTTGCCACCAGGTACCCAAGGGCCTGTGCCTAGGGTAGAAGTGTTTGGGGACAGCACTTATATGAATGCAAATTATACATTTTATGTCTATACTGCCATAGGGAAAAACCCTTTTGGTTGAATCCGCATGGGTCACAACTGCTGTAAAATTTGCTGCTGCTCATTATGTTGTGGATTTGTGATTGCATTCAACACTTTGGGGTACATGTATCAAGCTGAAAAATAGTATTTTTCGTCGAAAGTGCCCATTTGCAAATAATTTTATTCGTAAATGACCGTTTTGCCAATAAAATATTTGCATATGGGCACTTTCCGCCTGGTACGCCAGGGGGGCGGGGAGGGGGTGTGGAGGGGGCAGAACGGCGGGCGCGGACTAAGAGTCCCCGCTATTTTTTAGCTGGCAAAATAGTCAGGAAACCTACTCCAGCTCCAGCTGGCGTAGGTTTCCTGCCGTGCGCACCGACGCTCACAGAATTTATGTAGAGGCAGTCCGCCTCTACATAAATCTCCGTAAAGCCAAAGCTGTGGGGACATTTTTAAGTCCGGCACAGAAAACGCGGGGCTTAATAAATGTCCCCCTTTCTGTGTATAGGGATGATGATAATAATAATAATAATAATAATAATAATAATAATAATAATAATAATGCTTTTATTTGTATAGCAAACTTTACATAGTTTTGCCAATTGTTGCTCCCTGTCCCCAAACACGGAGAGAACATACAAACTCTTTGCAGATGTTCCTCTTGGTGGGATTTGAACCCCTACAGTGCTAACCACTGAGCCACCATGTTGCCCATAGGGATAAGACCCATAGTGAATGTGCAGCAAAATCTACATTTAGCGTATATGTTTAACTGCATATCTGCAAATCTGCATGAAATATATCCAACACATGTGGAATCAGCACAATGAGGTCTATTCAGTCTAAGCAAACCACTGACCTTGCGTAGCTAATGTCTCCTGGGCCCTGGTGCGAGAGGCCAACTTGGCCCCCCCCCCCCCCTCCTTTCACGACCAAGTGATGCTATATATGTGATGATATATATACACACACCCCAAGACAGATATTACCTATTACCGCCATACTGTTACCGACCAAATCCTGTATACTGAGACCAATATTACCAGTAATACCAGTATATAGGAAGGAAACATTACTGCCACACCACAACCACTACCATCACCACCATATTGTTACTGACCAAATCCAATATACTAAATCACCTCATCCAGTCATAGAGAGGTGGCCCCAGCTCTACACAGGCTCTATACGCCATATACATTACAGTGCAGTTATACCAGGTGACTCACAGGAGACGTCTTTTCTGATCGAAATTTTTTCCTTTTCATCTTCTCCATCTGTCCTGGGCCGTTATGAGAACTTCTCCGAGCCACGAATCGACAGAATCTGCCAGACAGACATATTAGGCTCCTCACTCCTCACCATCCTCATCTCTCTACAAACTGCACATCTGTATTGGCCCCTTTACACCCTCATTTAGTGGGTAGCCCTGACTCTATTTGACCTAATAATATATGCCCCCCTCTGTGTATTCCCTCTCCCCCTATGTTGCCCCCCCAATAGATGGCCCCCTCTACCCCCTCCCTTATAGATGGCCCCCTCTACCCCCTCCCTTATAGATGGTCCCCTCTCCCCCCACCCTCCCTTATAGATGGTCCCCTCTCCCCCCACCCTCCCTTATAGATGGTCCCCTCTCCCCCACCCTCCCTTATAGATGGTCCCCTCTCCCCCCAAACTCCCTTATAGATGGTCCCCTCTCCCCCCACCCTCCCTTATAGATGGCCCCCTTTTCCCCACCCTCCCTTATAGATTGCCCCCTCTCCCCAACCCTCCCTTATAGATGGTCCCCTCTCCCCCCACCCTCCCTTATAGATGGTCCCCTCTCCCCCCACCCTCCCTTATAGATGGCCCCCTCTCCCCCCACCCTCCCTTATAGATGGTCCCCTTCCCCCCTCCCTTACAGATGGTCCCCTTCCCCCCTCCCTTATAGATGGTCCCCTCCCCCCCTCCCTTATAGATGGTCCCCGCCCCCCCCCTCCCTTATAGATGGTCCCCTTCCCCCCCCTCCCTTATAGATGGTCCCCTTTCCCCCCCTTTATAGATGGTCCCCTTTCCCCCCCTCCCTTATAGATGGTCCCTCTCTCCCCCACCCTCATAAATGGCCCCCTCTTTCTCACCACCCTCATAGATGGCTCCTCTTTCCCCCCACCCTCATAGATGCCCACCTTCCTTCCCCCCACCCTCATAGATGCCCCCCTCCTTCCCCCCACCCTCATAGATGCCCCCCCTCCTTCCCCCCACCCTCATAGATGGTCCCCTCTTCCCCCCACCCTCATAGATGCCCCCCTCTTTCCCCCCACCCTCATAGATGCCCCCTCTTTCCCCCCACCCTCATAGATGGCCCCCTCTTTCCCCCACCCTCATAGATGCCCCCCTCTTTCCCCCCACCCTAATAGATGCCCCCCTTTCCCCCCACCCTCATAGATGCCCCCCTCTTTCCCCCCACCCTCATAGATGCCCCCTCTTTCCCCCCACCCTCATAGATGGTCCCCTTTTCCCCCACCCTCATAGATGGCCCCCTCTTTCCCCCCACCCTCATAGATGCCCCCCTCTTTCCCCCCACCCTCATAGATGGCCCCCTCTTTCCCCCACCCCCCGTGCAGGCTGATAAAAAAAACAAAAACAAAACTTAACTCACCTGACAACGCGCTCCCACGTTGATCCTCACTGCCGGGTGTGTCGCGTCTTACCCCCGGCAGCGCGCGCATCCCAGAGCTCCCTGCGCGCCGGAACCGGAAGTCAGGGCCCAAGGCGCGCAGGGAGCTCTGGGATGCGCGCGCTGCCGGGGGTAAGACGCGACACCCCTGGTAGCTGCGCAGCAGCCGGGGGAAGACGGAGCCGGACTGCTTGCGGTCACAAGAGTGATTGATCGCCCCCCTTGTGGCGAGCCCGGTAGCTACGCCACTGGTCATACAGATGTTAAGCTACATGAGTGCTGGTGTGTATGGTTACCTGTTGTGGGATGGCTTTCCCCAGACACGCGCATCATGCAGTGATGTGTCAGCTGACCTACCTAGTGGTATAGATTATAAGGGCTGGGAATAACAAAGGGAATTTGAACCTTTGAAGTCACCCATAACAGGCACCTATAATTTCATACAAATGTGTTCTTACTACAAAGAATTTTTCTCCGTGTTTTGCTCCTTGCTTTACTATAGGGTTCTTTATATAAACACACTACTTTATACTTAATTAAATAGCTCCCAGAGGACCCATTCTGGCTGACTGGAGCCCTCTAGGAGACATTGCTAACATCCTATTTACTTTTGTGACAGTTTTATACTGAAAGGCGCCTGCATTCCACTCCCAGCTACATACACATCTCCTGCTCCCCCACACTGGCAGTCAGCCCTTTGCTACACCTCACAGACCCAACGTCTCAAGGCTTGTCTGGTTCTTTCTTATGGTGCTTCTCAGGGAAAATTTTCTCTGCACACACACACAACTGGGTCTTGTTTCAAAGTCTATGTAACAGAACTTTGAAATGTAAAGCAATAGTATGTCATGAATAATACAACTCACAAATATACCATTCAAACTGAATATCTTCTTAAAGTGGATATTATTTGATCTCAGGGCCAATATATTATACAGAAATAACCAGGGACAAGCTTGTCCTTTTATTGACAGTGCCATATTTCTGGTACTCCATCACGAGCTGCAAGTTTGTTTCGTTTAATTTGCCCATGACACAGTGCTCTCTGCTGCCACCGCTGTCCATGTCAGTAAGGCTGGCTTCACACTACGTTTTTACAATCCATTTTCTCATCCGTATTTGTAAAAAAAAAAACTGATGAAAAAACGGATGCATTTGAGTGCATCCATTTTGATCCGTCTTTCCATTGACTTTTATTATAAAGAAAAAGGATCAAAACGCATTATTTTTTTTTATAACGTACACAAAAACGTGGTCAACCACATTTTTGTGTATAAAAAAAAAAAAAAACAGATAAAGGCTATGTTCACACAACGTCCAAAAAAGAAAAAAAAACGTCCGCTTTTTGTGCTTAAAAAGAGGTCAGTTATTGGATTATTTTAATTGGCTTGACTAAAATGCATTGAAGTCTATGGAATAACGGAAGTCTTTTTCATACAGTGTATTGAATGCCTCCGTTTTAAAAGACGTCCACCATTCAATGTGAAAAAGACATCCGTTATTCCATAGACCTCAATGCATTTTAGTGAAGCCAATTAAAATATTGCAATAACAGATGTCTTTTTAAACACAAAAAGCGGACGCCTTTTTCCTTTTTTTTGGACGTTGTGTGAACATAGCCTTAGATGTTGTGTGAACATAGCCATGCGTTGATCCTTATTTTTTAACGGAAAAATGGATCAAAACCGATGCACTCAAATGCATCCGTTTTTTCAAAACGGATGAAAAAAACAGATTGCAAAAACGGAGTGTGAACCCAGCCTAATTGTGTCCTGAGCAATAGAGGTTTTCTATAGGCATTTGCTACTGCTCTGGATAGTTCCTAATGAAAAACAGAAGCTGATATGTACTAGAAGACTTCTTTTTTTTTTTTTTTTTAAATAGAAGTAATTTACAAATCTATATCTGTAACTTTCTGGCACCAGTTGATTAAAATAAATGAAATCTCTAGAGTACCCCTTTCAATTTACATTAAAATCTATATGCAATACAGGCAGATTTAAAAGTGGATTACCCCTTATGTGAAGCCAAACAGATCTCCTAATATGTTATAGCAGCTCCGCTAGACCATCTGAATGCGTAGTTGTCAACTGCTTGCCATCAGATCTGTGAACTTTTTAGCAATATACACATTCTATCTCATATTCGTGCAAATAATGTAAATCTTTATTACAAAATGATTACACTGTCTAAATGACATCTATATGAAAATGTAAAATAGCGCTGAAATGTGTCGATATAATACACATAAGAACTTTAGGAAGGTGTAGGTTTATAATGTAGTATCCTACCTGTAAATTCTCTATGGGGGACATTTATCATTTGCACCTTTTTTTGTGAATATTTTTATCACTGTGCACTGGCTTATATGTTCGCAGCCTAGTCAAGTATTTATGCCATAGTTGCCTGGCACTGAGCATTTTACTGCAGGTATTAATGAATTAAGTTCCGCTACCCTGGGACTGGAGTACAGATGCGAATAAATATGCGAATACTTCAAAATGTGCACATGATAAATCACAGCTAAGAAAATTCTTTAGAATACCCACGCCCACATAAGTCAAGAAGAAAAAAAACAGGCACAAGCTGCCATATTCACACATTTACCGAGCTACACTGTTTAGTAAATCTGAGGAAGGTCTGTGCACATCACACACACGCCAAAAAATGATAAGGAGCACAAGGTACACTGCTTGATACATGTCCTCTATGTGCTTAAAATTTTGCTGCCATCTAATGGCAGAACAATAAAGTGCATGTGAGAAAGGTCCCTCAGACTTACCTATTTCAATTTCTAGTGAACTACTTTCACATTTAGATATATCACAACTCCTATGGGCTTTGTTCACACTGTCAAAAATAGAGAAAAGGCGGCCGATTTTAATATTTTTAAAAATGTCCATTTTAACTGACTACAATGGCAATGCATTGAAGTCAATGGGACGGCGGACGTCCAATGCACACAATGCATTGAATAACGTTCTTACCGCGGACGTCAAAATAGTGAAAATGATTATTAGTTGTTCACACACAGTTTTTCTTTTTCCACCGTTGTCCATTTTTACCATTGAATTCAATGGACTTTTCAATTAAGCCACACTCAAAGGGCAATTAGTAACCCCAAACTAGAATAATGTACAAACAGCAGAGGGGAGGCCAGACAGCTAAATAACGTCTGTTATTTTAGACTTAAAAAGACGGACGTCATTTTAAACGGAGCTGAAAAAACGTTGTGTGAACATAGCCATAGAGAGCTTAAAGGGGTACTCCAGCGAAAAGCTTTTTTCCAGTAATTAAAACACATTACAAAGTTATATAACTTTGAAATATGCTTTAATCACCTATCCGCCCTTCCCTATCTTTTCTCCCTTCAGTCCCCCACCAGGAAGTGAAGTAAACTCTTACCCAATGACTGTTGACCCCAGGCTTCTTTGTGGAAGCCATTTTGTGACAATGACATCATCAAGAGGGAGGCGGGTCTAAGCCCTGTTAAGCCAGCCTCCCTTTGTCAGATGATTGAGGTTGCTCAGCTCTGATTAGCTGAACAAGATGTAAGCCATCTAACAGTTTTACAGAGTCAGTTAGACATTGCAAAAGACTAAGTGCATCATGGGAAAGTCCAAACCAGGAAGTAAAGAAAAAATGAAGCCACGAACTGGAGCTTCAGGGACCTGCAAACAGCGAAAAATTCAAACAGAGACAGACTCAGGAGGGATGGTAAGTGTAAAAACTATGTTTGATTGATTGTTTTTTTTTATCAGCACCAGTGTACCCCTTTAACTCTTCTAGAAATGAATCCAGTCCTTGCTAAGGGAATATCAAGTATACTGCCACTTCTGAGAAGGCGTGATCTTTTTTTCCGATAATCGGGCAAATAAATGTTTCTGCAAGTGTACATTGCCAATCAGCCAACATACAGACAAAAAATTATTTGTCAGTGATAAATCGGGCACAAACTGCATTGTGACACATCTAATATATATATATATATATATATATACACTGTATTTTCCAGCGTATAAGATGACCCCCAACCCTTCCAGTTAAAATATAGAGTTTGGGATGTACTCGCTGTATAAGACTACCCCTTTTCCAATGCACACCAAATAAAAATTAATAAAAAACATCACACAGCAGCGAGATCTGAGAGGCAGAGAAGAAGTTACAGTAATACCGGTAGGATACAAAAGTGGGCCAGAGGGGTGAAAGAGGTGTGTTTTTCTGGGCACAGCTCCACTCTGCCGTATTTCTTTTTTCCATATGCCGGACGCCTGCAGCTTGCTCTGCCCTTCATACTGTATGGTCGCCGCATACGACAGGGATGCGGATGTTTTTGAGCTCCTCCCACCATATGCAGCAACAGCAGATGCTCCAGTCCGGCGCCAACGTTTTTCAGCACCTGTCCTATAAGATGACACTCTGCATATAAGACAACCCCTGACTTTTGAGAAGAGTTTCCTAGGTTGGTTAAAAAGTAGTTTTATACGCAGGAAAACACACTATATAACAAAAGGGCAGCAAATTAAATCTATGAAAAGTTATGAAAAGCCTAGCTATAATTCCTACTAAAAGCTCAACAAAATACAATAAACACAGTTATAAACTGTACTTTAGGGCCCTATTACACCAACTGAGGAGAAATCTCAGTCTTTCCTTTATTACCTGTTCTGTTTATAGTCCATTCCTGGTTTTGGCTAAAAAAAAAAAAAAATGCTAATGTATTTTGTTTGAAGACTTTGTCTTAGAATACAATACTCATTCATGATACAGTATCTCTGTGATGACCTCCACCCATTACTTGATAGTGATATTGTCTTTGAGTGAGTAGTGTAATGGTCAGAAATAGCCTGCGCTGATAACACTGATAACATCTGTATACTTTTAAAGGGATGTATAGTAATAATGGTCAATGGAGGGGAAGGGGGGTTGTTATTATCGCAAGGTGAATCTGCGGGTAATTAGATGTTGGGATGCAGATATGCCTGTACCTTACTGTGCTTGGCGTATTTTACGATTTCCCACAGTGCCTCATGTCACCTTTCATCAGCCCATTTAGCATTTTCCCTTTGTATCTTGTCAGAAACCTCATGTCACCTCGCTATATCAGATGGACTTTGTAACCCTGTAAATAACAGCATTTCCTTTATAGCTAGGAGGCTGTAGTAGGATTGAGGTTGGTAGCAAAAAATAAAAAAAGCGCATTGTCTTTTATCTATATATTCTGACTTCTATTTCTATCTGAACTTATATACAGTAAGTAAGAAGATAGAGGAAATGTGAAAACACAAGGACATGGTGAAGACAAAGATTCTTGTACTCTCAATACAAACCATTCAAGAGTCCATGTAAAGTGTAACTCCGCAAATTAGGAAACATATATTTAATGACAGTTTAATGTTACTCACCTCACCTGGTTCCAGCAACTTATCTCCTCCCAACATTTGTGTCTGACTGCTAGACAACTGGATGTGTCACCTCCTCATGTGCTTGGATTCCTGGTGGTCCTATTGGATCACACTGTAGCTTCGCTGCTGCAACAAAAGTATTTTTTTTACCCCTCTGGCATCCACTCCTTGCTCTGAACACTGTAAGGACATGTTCACATGGCGTATAACACTGGCCGTTCATTGACCCGGCCGGATCACAGAACGGCCGGTGTTATAGAAGATCATCCTGGCTGTTGCTGCAGTACCGGCCGGATGATCTTCATTTCTGGTGAATTTGGATGTGCACCCGCAACCCAATTAACAGCTGTACACACTGGAGCGTGCCACCGGAGCAGCACATTCTATTATGGGAACTGACATGTTTTGTGCGGCCGCTATTCAATGACATGTTAGTCTTTCATGCGGCCGGATGGAATCCCGTCCAGAGCGTATACTATGTGTATACGCTCCAGCTGGTATTCCATTTATTCCAATACAACATATGTTTAGCATAAATCATGGTCGTTGTTGCAAATTGCAACAAGGGCCGTGATTTATGCTAAACATACGTTGTGTGAACATGACCTAACTATACAACATAATGTTTCTGCCGTCATTGGTTGTCCTAGTCCTATGTAAATATGTTGTATTAAGTGTAAGGTAAAACTAAGAGGATAACAGATATATTATACAAGAGGAGTTCAGATATATAATATGTCTCTTCAAGCACTTAAAATTAATTCAAATATACTCCAGCTTCTGTTAATGACCAAATAGCAATTTTTGTAGAAAATTACCCAAAATTATAGACCATAGACTTCTATACTGTAAGTGTGGAAAAACAGAAAAACATCACGGGGGGGGGGGATATGTATCAAGGGCGGCCAATCTATGCCAGTCTAATTTTAACCCCCCCTTTCTCCCCCCCCCCTCTTTACTTTTGCGCCGCTGGATTTATGCTTCTTGATACCATACATGTCCTGATAAATCCTACGCACCCCGAGGCAGGAAGAGCTGATCTGATTCATATTTTGGGGGGGAAAACATTACAAAGGGTCACTTATTGAATGATTATCCTGCTCTTTCTATTCTTGGGAGTCCATTATGTGATCGTCTCACTGAGTGGTATTGCCCATTGGACTCCCAAGAATAAAAAGAGCAGGGATTATTATCAAGTTCCAAGTATAATGACTCTTTTCAAACAAATGTATATTATATCAATCTGTTTGGCTCCTCCTGCCCTATAATGTGATGCCGATGGATTAGATAGTAATTTCATGGTGACAGGTTTGCTTTAATTCTTAATAATACACACAGTATCCAGAGTATAATTGGGATGGTTGGACTTTTCTGCCATCAAAGCAAATGTATGGGTATTTATTTATAGAATTGCACGACTAGAAGGGAACTTTAAACTCAGGAAGCGCTGTACAAGGATTGCCCCAACAGGCCGTGTATGAGGCTTAAATGATGGATCTGTGTTGTGTTCCCAGCCATGAGGCTTGCTCTGTATGTAAATCAGGGCACATTATGAGCTTACCAGAGGCCCAGATACTAAGCAACCCTGTGCGTCTTGTGTAATTCTTCAGGCTCCGGCCTCCAAAGTAAATAGACTAGTATTTGTATTTGTTTTTCTTTTGCCTCTGGTCCCCTGCAGGAAACAGAGGGGAGGGAGTTATGGGCAGCCAGATATTCCCATCCCATCTACAAAAATAGCAGACACAAAGCAGCTTTCCGCACACAGCAAGCTTGTGGGACAGAAAATATGTCAACATAACCCCAGCTGTCAGCCTGAGCATGTTCCTATGTTTTTATTTATATTATATTTTACTGTTAGATGTTGGATGTGGGTAAAACACAAGGAAATTACCGAGAAATAGGGGCTAAACAAAGGTGTTAGGCTTAGCAGGACCCTGTTTTTTCATAACAATGCCACATTACCAATAATTGTACAAACATCCCACAAATGAGCCTTTTCTAGAAGCATTCCGGCCTGTATCTGCAGTTGGCCTTTTGTAGCATTGGTAAAGGGTTTCATATTTATTAACATTTTTTCCTACATTTTATACAATACATAATGGTATAAGGACAAACCACAAGTGATAAGGGGCGTTTCTGCATCCGAAAAGCACTAGTTGTGTATGGTTTATACTGTGACTAGGTGCATTCACATTGAACCATTTTTTTTTTTTTCAACACATTTTTATTTATCCTTTTAAGGCTATATTCACACAACGTTGCCGAAATGCAATGCAATGGAATGATGGCCGAAATGACTGGCGTTGTCTGCACAGAGGTCAAAATAATAATCATGACAATTATTTTCGGATGTCTATTGCAAACAGCGGACTTTATTTTTTAGTTGTTCACACACAGTTTTTCTTCTTCTTCTTCTTCTGTGAATGCATTGAAGTCAATAGAATGACGGACATCTAATGCACACAGTGTATAAAATGACGTACATTATCTGTGCAGACGTCAAAATAATGATCATGTAAATTATTTTCGGACATCTATTGCAAACAGCGGACTTTTTTTTTTAATTGTTCACACACAGTTTTTCTTTTTCACCGTTCTTTCTCGTATTTACTATAAAATTAAATGGACTTTTCAATTAAAGACACCCCCCAAAGGCCAATTAGTAACCCAAACTAGAATAGTGTACCAGCAGCTATAAACAGAAAAGAAAAAACATTGTGGGAACATAGCCAAACAGCAAAATGACAGACATAATTTTAAACAGGGAGGAAACAATGTTGTGTGAACAAAGCCTAAATATAGTGCTTGAAAAGCACTATATTGTAATCCGTATTCTTCTTCTTCTTCTTCCGTTTCTTCTTCTTCTTCTTCTTCCAGCAATTTTTCTGTGCGTAATACAGCCCGAACCGCTTTGCGCACAGACTCCGTTCAAACTGCGTTGCGAAGCCCTCGGCGTTGTGTGGTGTGCTATCTTTTTTTTTCGTTTCAATCGGATTTGT
The DNA here is from genome assembly GCF_027789765.1 of Dendropsophus ebraccatus. Lineage (NCBI taxonomy): Eukaryota > Metazoa > Chordata > Amphibia > Anura > Hylidae > Dendropsophus > Dendropsophus ebraccatus. The sequence continues at coordinate 85,424,558 of NC_091461.1, read as the reverse complement.
CGTTTTTAAGAAATTTACATTTAAAGACCCCGAATTTCCCATAGAAAATAATGGCCGATTGCAAATAATGGCCACACTCTAACCGCTAACAGCCAATCACAGCACATATGCAAATAGCTGAAATATAGCAGCCAATAGGAACTCTAAGGTCTCGTCAGGCAATGTATCACAACATTCACAGTCACATGTCCACTATTGGCCAATAGAAGATGTAATATATGGAAGGTCCTTAACGATTTTGGCTCACTGACACGAGTAAGATTGTCATGGTAACCGAGCAATGATCTTTACCATTATAAGTACCCAGATCGCTCTTAAAGGGACCCAAGTCGCACTTAAAGGGACCCGAGTCGCTCTTAAAGGGACGGGAGCCATGACACTCTTAAAGGGAACCAAGTCATTCTTAAAAGGACCCAAGTCGCTCTTAAAGGGTCGGGACCCAAGTCGCTCTTAAAGGGAAGGGACCAAGTCGCTCTTAAAGGGACGGGACCCAAGTCGCTCTTAAATGGTCCCATGTAGCTCTTAAAGGGATCCAAGTCGCTCTTAAAGGGACGGGACCCAAGTTGCTCTTAAACGGACGGAACGCATGTTGCTCTTAAAGGGACCGAAGTCACTCCAAAAGGTATGGGACCCATGTCGCGCTTAAAGACCCTTTAAGAGCGACTCGGGTCCCTTTAAGAGCAACCTGGGTCCCATTATGAGCGACCTGGGTCTTTTTAAGAGCGAAATGGGTCCCTTTAAGAGCGACCTGGGTCCCTTTAAGAGCGAAATATGTTCCTTTTAAGAGCAAAATGGGTCCTTTAAAGAGTGACCTGGGTCCCTTTAAGAGTGAACTGGGTCCCTTTAAGAGCAACCTGGGTCCCTTTAAGAGCGATCTGGGTCCCTTTAATAGCAACCTGGGTCCCTTTTAGAGTGAAATGGGTCCCTGTAAGAGAGACCTGGGTCCCTTTAAGAGGGAAATATGTCCCTTTAAGAGCGAAATGGGTCCTTTTAAGAGCGACCTGGGTCCCTTTAAGAGCGAAATGGGTCCCTTTAAGAGCGACCTGGGTCCCTTTAAGCGTGAAATTGGTCCCTTTAAGAGTGAAATTAGTCCCTTTAAGAGCGACCTGGGTCCCTTTAAGAGCGACCTGAGTCCCTTTAAGAGCGAAATATGTCCCTTTAAGAGCAAAATGGGTCCCTTTAAGAGCGACCTGTGTCCCTTTAAGAGTGAAATATGTCCCTTTAAGAGCAAAATGGGTCCCTTTAAGAGCGACTTGGGTCCCTTTAAGAGCGACCTGGGTCCCTTTAAGAGCTAAATTGGTCCCTTTAAGAGTGACCTGGGTCCCTTTAAGAGCTATCTGGGTCCCTTTAAGAGCGAACTGGGTCCCTTTAAGAGCGATCTGGGTCCCTTTAAGATCGACCTGGGTCCCTTTAAGAGCAAAATGGGTCCCTTTAAGAGCGCCCTGGGTCCCTTTAAGAGCGACCTGGGTCCCCTTAAGAGCGATCTGGGTCCCTTTAAGAGCTAAATATGTCCCTTTAAGAGCAAAATGGGTCCCTTTAAGAGCGAAATGGGTCCCTTTAAGCATGAAATTGGTCCCTTTAAGCATGAAATTGGTCCCTTTTAGAGTGAAATTGGTCCCTTTAAGAGCGACCTGGGTCCCTTTTAAGAGTGACCTGGGTCCCTTTAAGAGTGACCTGGGTCCCTTTAAGAGCGACCTGGGTCCCTTTAAGAGCGACCTGGGTCCCTTTAAGAGCTAAATATGTCCCTTTAAGAGCAAAATAGGTCCCTTTAAGAGCAAAATGGGTCCCTTTAAGCATGAAATTGGTCCCTTTAAGAGTGAAATTGGTCCCTTTAAGAGCGACCTGGGTCCCTTTAAGAGTGACCTGGGTCCCTTTAAGAGCGACCTGGGTCCCTTTAAGAGCTAAATGGGTCCCTTTAAGCGTTAAATTGGTCCCTTTAAGAGCGACCTGGGTCCCTTTAAGAGAGAACTGGGTCCATTTAAGAGCAAACTGGGTCCCATTAAATGCGATCTGTGTCCCTTTAAGAGCAACCTGGGTCCCTTTAAGAGCGAAATGGGTCCCTTTTAAGAGCTACCTGGGTCCCCTTAAAAGCGACCTGGGTCCTTTTAAGAGTGACCTGGGTCCCTTTAATAGCGAAATATGTCCCTTTAAGAGCAAAATGGGTCCTTTTAAGAGCAACCTGGGTCCCTTTAAGAGCTAAATAGGTCCCTTTAAGAGTAAAATTGGTCTCTTTAATAGCGACCTGGGTGCCTTTAAGAGCGAAATATATCCTTTTAAGAGCAACCTGGGTCCCTTTAAGAGCGACCTGGATCCCTTTAAGAGCAATCTGGGTCCCTGTAAGAGTGAAATGGGTCCCTTTAAGAGCGAAATGGGTCCTTTTAAGAGCAAAATGGGTCCCTTTAAGAGCGAAATGGGTCCCTTTAAGAGCGACCTGGGTCCCTTTAAGAGCAAACTATGTCCCTTTAAGAGCAAAATGGGTCCATTTAAAAGCGACCTGGGTCCCTTTAAGAGCGACCTGGGTCCCTTTCAGAGCGAAATGAGTCCCTTTAAGAGCAAAATGGGTCTCTTTAAGAGCGACCTGGGTCCCTTTAAGAGCAAAATATGTCCCTTTAAGAGCAAAATGGGTCCCTTTAAGAGCGACCTGGGTCCCTTTAAGAGCAAAATGGGTCCCTTTAAGAGCGACCTGGGTCCCTTTAAGAGCGAAGGGACCCACGTCGCTCTTAAAGCGACCCAGGTCGCTCCTAAAGGGAACCATGTCGCTCTTAAACGGACGAGAGCCAAGTTGCTCTTAAAGGGATGGGACCCAAGTCGCTCTTAAAGGGACGGCACCCAGGATTAAAGTTCAAAGGAAGTCACTGGTAAAGGGGCGCTCTCTTCAAGCACTATGTATTTCCCTGGAAATGCAAATCTAGTTTTGTTCAGTGTTACAAAATAATGTAATTTCAGGATCCTGCGATTAAAAAATAACTATATAACTGACTTCAAACACAGCCACTAAAATGCCATAAAGCAAAATGCTGTGTGTACACACATTCTCATAAGTGGGGGCCTATTGCCCTATATGTGCATCCATAGTAGTTATGGATATGTGATGGGGCCAATTTTAATCAGTGGGTCTGTGCACATTGAGGATGGTTAAAGTCTATAGAAAAGCCACTGCCAATGCATATATTGCATAAAAAAGGCTGTTATTCCAATATTGAAATTATGCCCTTTTTCATACAATGGCCCAGATTGATCAATGTTTTTGTTATTTGTCTCGAGCTAATGCTATTTGTCTGAGACAAGAATGGCACTACCCAGGGTATAATATGTTTTAAATTAATGTCTATGGAACAATTTTCTGAGTTTTTCACTAGGAAAGCAAATAGGGAGATTTATCAAGCATGGTGTAAAGTGAAACTGGCTCAGTTGCCCCTAGCAACCAACCAGATTCCACCTTTCATTTTACAAAGAGTCTGTGAGGAATGAAAGGTGGAATCGGATTGGTTGCTAGGGGCAACTGAGGCAGTTTCACTTTACACCATGTTTGATAAATCTCCCCCCAAGTTACTTAAAACATTTGTGCATCATATAATATGCTTTTTTACAAAACTGTTTCACCATATCGAATTAATTCTCAAAGCCCTGTCCTCCTTAAACATATATATTAGGCAGCACACAAATGTGGACCTATTTACTTCAAAAGAACCACTTACAGTCTCATACCCACTTTCAATATCTGCAGCTCATGAAGGAGTTGTGTGGCGAGCTAGCTTGGTGGATATATATATATATATATATATGTATACAGTGTATATATATGCCACCTCATCTATCTCTAGATTTAGCAGGGGGAAGCTAGCAGCTTTGACCCTATACAATGTAAGTCTATGGAGTCTGTCTCCAGAAATAAGGCAGATTGAGTGCCAAGTCGGAGAGAAATCCAATAAACTGCATGTTTTACCTGGCTATAGGTAGAGATTGAGAGTCCCAGCCCTAAAAACCTTACCAATTTAAACTTTTGACAAGTCTGTATGACATGTAAATAATTTTTTTAAATCACAGTAAAGCTTTAAAGGAGGTTATACAGATTAAAAACATGGCTGCTTAGCCTGATACCCTAAAGACAGGGGTGGTGCTGTTTTTACAAGAAAGTAGTTTTATTCTAATCCTGGATAACCTCTTTAGAGTTTCTATTGGTCTGACCTTCCATAAAGCCATCTTGTTAAAAAAAATACCTATGCTTTAGCAAATGTTCTATCTATTTGGACTGGTAGACACAAAATACTTACTATATATGACCCTACTTTTTCATGCAAACCTGGTTTTATTTTTTTTTTTAAATCCAATATTTCAATTCTCTGACAAACATTCTACAACTATCTCACATTTTCAACATATTTATACATGTAATGGCACAGTTTAAAAGTCCCATAGAAAAATAAAGTACATCCTTGTTTTACTGTGATTTGGGAATAGGGGAAGTCCAGATGCTGAAATTTAATTCTGTAAGAGGATATTGCCCATCTTCTTATATTTTATCACAAGCTTTTTTTGTAATTAAAAGTCTTTGCACAATCCATTAGGGGATCTTTTAGGTGTTTTTCTTTTGGCTTTTAATTATTTCCATGATCTCTATCTACAGTATGTGCTTTGGCCTTAGATATTAATGGTCTTCTAAATGCAGTTTGTTTGTTTTTTGTAAATAGTTTCCTGAATTCTTAAGTTAATAGTTTGAAGAAGTTTTTTTATTTGTTCTTTTATTAACCACATATAAATTATAGTGTTGCTCAGTTAACTTTCAAAAGCTAAATCAACAGGGGATGTGAAATGAATAGATGATGATAGATGAGCGGCTGCTTAACTGAAATGAAAGTGGCAGGGAATATTATGACGCCCCCTCCAGGACAGCAAAATCTGCCGTCTGAAGTGGAAGACTCATTCTGCTTCATGGCAGAAGTGGCCCTGTAAGGCATGCTTGCGACTTACTGTACATTCATTATTTTTGTAAAACAAAGCTTTTTAGTCTTGTGCTGACTGAAAAAAAAGACTTAATACATGAAGTCCCAACCAGTACAGGGTATCATGGCTCAATGCATCCAATAGTCAACTGATTGCCTTTTCTGTGAGTGCAAACAGGACCAAGACTTCCTGCGTTTGCTTTTATTTTTGCAACCAGCACAACACTAAGGCTGGTATTACACGGAGCGATTATCGTTCGAAAAATCGTTAAATCGTTCGGATTTGAACGATAATCGTTTCATGTAATAGCAGGCAACGATTAAACGACCAACAAGAAATCGTTGATCATTTAATAGGATCCGGACCTATTACTATCGTTTGATCGTGCGCACATCGTTCGCATATTGTTCGGTGGAATAAGAATTCGCAGCTGAAATGTACGCAATACCGACGACTAAACGACCGCAAGAATGATCATAAATAACGATCATCGTTCCATGTAATTGGGCGAACAATTTTGGGTTGTTTGCCTTAGCGGTCGTTTAAGATCGTTTATCGTTAATCGTTAGTCGTCGAAAAATTGCTTGGTGTAATAGTACCCTAAAAAGCTGCCTTCAGCAGACTGGACCTGGATTTCTGGTAAGTACAGCTTTGTTTTACAGCATGATAACAATAAATAAATTAATAAAATATGAATGTAAATTGCAAACTTGCTTTATTTCACATCTACTTTTGATTTAGATTTAAAAGTTGTTACAACAGGTACCTAAAATACCACATTGTGGAATCCAATTTCCAGCACCCCCTTACTACCAGCTAATTAAAAGTCAAATATAAGTGCTGGGTTTCTTCTTTACCAGGCCAGCTCCATATACCCAGGCAGGTGTTCCCTCTGGATGTAGAATCCCAGAATCCCACTGCCTGCCTGCACAACTCCTGTGCTTGCTTCCATCCACCTCCAGTTGCTTGATTGACATCCATAAGACTTTACTTTCAAGTATGACTCCTGAGATGCAATCCTGCATGAGTGCTCTAGAAATCATGCGCAACACATGCTTACCTTGGTTTAAGTGACTAGATTGCTGTAATAGATTCCCTGGGTTGGGCACAGTGTGCTCAACTCCGGAAATCTATTACATGTTTGCTCACCACTAGTTACCTTTAGCGAGGGAAATGTCACCAGCATTCACAAATGTTAAGGGTTATTTTTCTTTAGATTTGCCCAGGCTTGAGTTCCTTCTGCTCAACTGTATCCTGAGTACACATTCCTGTGGTTGTCCTACATTTATTGCCTATGAACCTGCACATAGGTTTCCAGGTGTAAAAACACTGAATTCTGTGCTGTCGAAGCCCAGGTTTCCAGTCTATTGCTTTTCAACCAGTACATCAGTCCAACTTTCTTCACAGGGTGGTCCATACGTTTTAAGCTACTCATTTAAAATAATAAATTCTATAAAGCTGTGGTTTTTAAGCAAGATACTGCTGTGCAGAGGATACTGGCCGTCCTTCCCCGACAATGCTGACTGCAATACATAAACATTAGGGATGAGCGAACTGAACCGGGGCCGAACCAAACTTTGAGAAGGTTTGTTACGAATCTGGTAAAAATAACAACGGCGATGCAAAATTGTACTTTTGTCACAGAATAGACCAGGATATAAGGGATTATTACTCCTATAATCCCTTGTATCCTGGTTTTCTGTGAATATCAAGATGTGTGACGTCACCCCTGTTAGGGTGAGACCTTAAATTAGTCTCCTTAGATATACCTGAGTGCTGCCTAATCAAAAATGTAATGTGACAGCTGTCTGTGAGTATTAACCAAGACACATGAAAGCAACTTCAATGTTCAAGCTTATCAAATTTATTTAGGTAAAATCAGTTCATATCTTTAAAATCAGGTTAAAAAAATATAAGAACCCCGTTTAGCTGCAACAACAAAAAGTTTTTTTTTAAAAAAGTCCCCTCACTGTCTGAGAAACAAAAAAATACCCAAAAAAAAGTCCCATCACTGTCCTAGAAACAAAAAAAGTCCAAAAAAAGTCCCATCAGCTGTCCCATCACTGCACAGTTGTGTAGAAAAATGTTGGCGACTCATTGGGTATCTTGGTGTCCAAGACCGTGCACCCCAGTGCTGATGTCTGGTCCTTTAAACCTTAGAGGACCGGGCCAATTTCAATTTTTGCATTTTCGTTTTTCCCTGCTTAAAAGGCCATAGCACTTGCATTTTTTCACCTAGAAATCCACATGAGCCCTTATTTTTTGCGCCACTAATTGTACTTTGCAATGACAGGCTGAATTTTTGCATAAAGTACACTGCGAAACCAGAAAAAAAGTGTGGTGAAATTGAAAAAAAAAAAACGCATTTCTTTTATTTGGGGTTTTTTCGTTTTTACGCAGTTCGCCCTGGGGTTAAACTGACTTGTTATATATTCCTCAAGTTGTTACGATAACGATGATATGTAACATGTATAACTTTCATTGTATCTGATGGCCTGTAAAAAATTCAAACCATTGTTAACAAATATATGTTCCTAAAAATCACTCCATTCCCAGGCTTATAGCGCTTTTATCCTTTGGTCTATGGGGCTGTGTCAGGTGTCATGTTTTGCGCCATGATGTGTTCTTTCTATCGTTACCTTGATTGCGCATATGCTACTTTTTGATCGTTTTTTATTACAGTTTTTTTCTGGATTTGATGCGACCAAAAATGAGCAATTTTGCACTTTGGGATTTTTTTGCGCTTACGCCATTTACCGTGCGAGATAAGGAATGTGATTAATTAATAGATCGGGCGATTATGCAAGCGCCGATAGAAACATGTTTATTTATTTATTTATAACATGGGAAAAGGGGGGTGATTCTGACTTTTATTAGGGGAGGGGGCTTTTTACTAATAACAACACTTTTATTTTAACTTTTACACTTATACTAGAAGCCCCCCTGGGGCTTATTGAGATCTGTGCTGCATAGATATGCAGCACAGATCGATGAGATAGGCACATCGATTGCTTCCGGCTGCTGCAGCCGGAAGCAATCGAGTGCCTAGCCGGGATCAGTGCCATTACGGCGCTGACCCCGGAAGGGGTAAGATGTGTGGATCGCTCCTCCAGGACCTTGTCCCCACTAGAGACCAGGGAACAGCTGCATTCAGTAATCGGATGCAGCTGTCAACTTTGACAGCTGCATCCGATTATTGTATTAGCGGGCACGGCGATCGGACCGTGCCCGCTAATACCCGCGGTCCCGGCTTTGAGCAGCACCCGGGACCGCAGAGGTTCAGAGCATGGCCGCCGCGCGGCCCCGCTCTGAACGTGGTGAGGCGGCCCTGGTCGTACGGGTACGTCCAGTGTCGCCTAAGGGTTAATTATGGGCAAGGGCAGTACATGTCTGTTACTGCCCATTTGGTAAACATTCCCCCAGAAGACCACCAGAAAGTTAGCCCATTCTTGCCACTGTCACTTCCTCGGTTCTTTAGGGGGCCAGTTCTGCACAAGTTGTGCCTCCACCAGCTTGCAACCATCCACCACTTTGACTGCAGTCCAACCTGCCCCTGTGTCTTACCAACGATGTCAGGCCCGGCGCTCTCAGGCTGTCCTCCATTTTGTGAGCCTGCGTGAATGAAGCCACAGTGGGCAGGAGCTCCTCCGGACCATTAGATAGGAGATAGTTGACCTTGGCTCAGCCATTCATATAACGGTGTGAAGTGTTGTATCCCACAAAGGGAGGAACCTTTTCTCTGCAGTGCAGCAGGGAGGGCTGCATCATACACATTATATGGCACATGTGATAAACCTCATAGTGCACAGGTTTGTTCGAACATGTCGTGCCAATTGTTGATCCCTTTTGAGGACGCGACTCTGTGAGCAGACATCAAGGACATCATCCCACTCGTCCGTCTTCTGGAAAGTGCGGTAACCAACATCATCAGCGAGGAATCCCAGGTCACCACTCCAAGGCGGACCATCCTCCTCCATGAATAGTCTGTTCGCAATCAAACTGGCCTGGGTGCAATCAGGTACTGCCTCCTCCTCCTCCTCCTCAAATAGTCTGTTCCCAATCATACTGGGCTTGGTGCAATCAAGTGGTGCCGCCTCTTCCAATAGTCTCATTTCAACCATACTGGGCTGTTTGCAATGAAGTGCTACTGCCTCCTCCTTCCCCTCCTCCACACTGGGTCCAATACAGTACTATTACTACTGCTGGTTCCATTGTAAATAATGTCTGTTTTCCACCCTACTGGGTCTAAGGAACTTTGTGTCCTATGTCCCCGTGTAATCAATTACACCTTGGCTAATTTTTTTCACTATTTTTGCACTTTGATTTTTTCCACTTTTTTCATTGTAATAGCAAATGCAACTAAATGAAACTATAGCCTATCACACTCCCACTATTGTAGCTGCAGTTATTCAGCTATTATAGCAAGGTTCGTTTTAGGGTCGGTTTGTACGAATCCGAACTTCATTAAAGTTCGCCGGATCATCTCTAATAAACATATATTAGGTGCTAAATACACAGCGCTGGTAAAGATGAATATTTCCTGGGATAACTGTCTAGTTCCTCATGGCAGGATATACTGTATGAAATATGTGCTGGAATAATATGTATACATAGTAATGGATATAATTCTTTAGTGAAAAGCCTATTCCAGGAGCAGGCTCAGACTGGCCCACAAGTGAATCCCCCGGTGGACCCTACCCCTTGGTGGGCCCCTGAGCAGGATGTGGCCCTCCTTTTTTAGCAGCTTCAGCATGACATATAATCCCCCAGCACTGCTGCACACACCTGCCACATAGTCACACCCACTGCTGTTATATAGTAACTTGAAGTTTCAGAGGCAGGGAGTGACCAGAGTGACTGGCAGCAGCATGGAGTGTGCAAAATTAGTGCAGCCCCTCCCCCACCTCCACCACTCAGACTGCCTCTATCAGGTAGACTACCCTTATATCCATGGTGCCGATTCGCATTATCGGTTTCTGTATGCAGTAGGGGACCTACTATTAAGCTTCCTGATGAACCCTTCTCCTGATAAGACCACTGTGGGAATGGAAGGGGTTAAATACTTTATTGTACAGGGGTTGGAAGGGGTTGAATGGGGATTTGATTGTGTTGTTTTTTTACTTACTTCATGTGATTTATAGTACAGTAGATTGACAGTATCCAACTTTCCAGTACTCCAACGCTCCACAAATGAGGAACTTCACTAAATGAGGAACTCCACTAATCCAGGACTCCACACCACTAATCCAGAACAACAGCCCACTAATCAGGAACTTCACTGATCACTCCACTCTAATTAGGAATTCCAATCTAATCACACAAGTCCACTAATGCAGAAGACTATCAGGCTCCCCAGTACAGTGCTGCACTGCTGTGACCTTCTCCTACAACACACATAGGGCCACATGTATCATCCGGCGAATGGATGATTTTCGGCGGAAAGTGCCGATTTGCGTCTTTTTTTAAGCAAAAATGGCGGATTTGCGAATAAAATATTTGCAAATCGTCACTTTCCGTCGAGTACGCCAGGGGGCGGAAAAGGGGCGGAGAGTGGGTGCCAAAATGTACGCCGAAAACCTACTCCAGTCCTCAGCTGGCGTAGGTTTTCGGCGGTGCGCAACGGCGCGCACGGGATTTATGTAGAGGCAGTCCGCCTCTACATAAATCTCCGTAGCGCCGGAGCTGCGGGGGCATTTTTACGTCCGGCGTAAAAAACGCCGGACTTAATAAATGCCTCCCATAGAGCTGATAGTGTGCCTTCCAGAAGAAGTCACCTTATGTAATGTTGGGGGGACGGGGTCATGGCTGGGAGACCGTGACTAGTGATTGGATGGCTGCAAGGGATTGTGGTTAATCCCTTACGCCCACCAATTCTACGCACAGCAAGAAAACATGGTGGCCACCATGTTTTTTGTTGTTGTTCTTGTTTCTTTTTTGCCAATTTGAAAACAAATCTGTCAAAAACTCACTTTGTTCACTAAGTATATTTTTGCCAGATTAATCTCTAGTGTACGGTGTAGTGTGATTTTGACTAAATTAGGCCAGGCTTAAGGTCCATTTACACAGAAAGATTATCTGACAGATTATCTGCCAAACATTTGAAGCCAAAGCCAAGAACAGACTATAAACAGAGATCAGATCATAAAGAAAAGCCTGAGATTTCTCATCTTTTTAAATCCATTCCTGGCTTTGGCTTCAAATCTTTGGCAGATAATCTGTCAGATAATCTTTTGTAAATTGACCCTAATTAAATGTAATTTGGACACACTTTTCCCCACACACATAGTAGGTACTATACATATAAGGAAGACATGGATGACCTGTCCTCTATTAGACCAACTATAATACCAGACACAATCTATGCACAGGTATGGCTTTGCTTTTGGAAGAAAGTAGCCATGTGTTTTTTTGTGAGTTTGTTCCTTATTTTTTACAGTCCATCTAAGGGGAAACTAATTCCCTAATTTGGCATTTGATGTTCCACTTGGTGTATATGAAGCAAATAGAAGAGGTACAGTATGAGGCTATGTTCACACTTGGTAAGAGACCAGCCGTTCCGTGACCCGGCCGGGACATGGAACGGCCGGTCTCAGAAAAGATCATCACGGCCGGCACTGCAGTACCGGCTGGATGATCTTTAGCGCCGCTGAGTTCTGATGCGGGGGGAATCTGTGGCGCCCACATCAGAACTCCCCACTGCACACAATGGAGCATGCAGTCAGAGCCGCACGCTCCATTGCGTGCATTGACAGGGTTTTCTGCAGCCGCTATTCCTTGAGTAGCGGCCGCAGAAAACTGACATGTGAGTTTCTCGCAGCGCCGCTAGGGATTGCCGCCGGAGTGTATACTATGGGGGACATGTGTCAAGCGGCGAAATGTTTTTTTTTCGGCAGAAAGTGCCCATTTGCGCATAAAATATTTGCAGTTTATATATATAGGCACTTTCCGCTGGGTACGCCAGGGGGGCGGGAGGGGTTGTGGAGGGGCGGAACGGGGGCGCGGACTCAGAGTCCGCGTGATTCATCATTGTTTTCGCGCAAAGATACGCAGAAAACCTACTACAGCTCTCAGCTGGCGTAGGTTTCCTGCCGTGCGCACCGGCAGTCCGCCTCTACATAAATCTCCGTAGTGCCGGAGCTGCGGGGACATTTTTAAGTCCGGCGCAGAAAACACCGGACTTAATAAATGTCCCCCTATGTGTATAAACTCCAAACAGGATTCCTCAGAAGGCAGCACTACGTAAGTGCCGTAGAAATCACAGCCGTTGTTACAACGGCCGTGATTACTACAGAACTGACGTAGTGTGAACATAGCCTGACCTTGAAGACTTCTGTGGGTGAATATAACTTGGACAGTTAATCTTTTTTTTTTTCAACCTTACTATGTAGCTGTATGTAACCAAATAGCTTCTAGTATATGACAGCTAAACACCCATAGGAAATGTATATGGATGAATTGTTGGAAGCCACAAAGATAAAAGCTTAACTTTAGGCTGTGATGCCAAATTTTGCAGCAGGCTAAACACTAGAGTAGATGAACCCTGATAAGTAGCAGACAGTGACAAAATGCAGGGTTGTACAGATGAAGGGCAGATGTAATTTAATGTACACAACAGTTCTTCTAATTTAATGGACGATCACATGCTAGAAAAATACTGCTGAACTGAGGTTCAAATGCTTGGCTGGACAAATGGAATAGAAGCCAGTCAAGGTTTCTGACAAAAAAAGAAAAGATTTTTTTGCTAAGCCTATAGTCGTGCCAGCGGGAATTTTTTTTTTTTTATATATATATAAATCTATTTTTCATATAAATAAGAATATCATCCTGGATGCTTCTATATAGTTAGCTTCCAGATAATGTGTTCCTGTTGTTTCAAAACCTGCTTGGCATTTTTGGATTAGCCCACACTAGATTGAACATGGTGGCACTGTGCTGGACTAATATTTTACACAGTACAGTACTAGACAGCATGTAGAGGGAGAAGATAGTACTAATGTACTGGGTTTACAGTTTGGTGCTATGTGGACAGACAGAAAGGAACATCAACACAAAGGGTGCAAGGGAAGTTGATATCCCACAGCTCTGTGGACATACAACAGTAATAACACAGCTGCCCTCAGATTAATGGACGGTTAGTGATAAGATTTACCTTTTAGGAACAGTATGGATCCTCTTCAGCAGACACCTAGCTCAGGTTTCTCAAGTTTTCTCTGCCAGTCCTCCGCAGATAGTACATGCAAGTCCCATCCCTTTTTCCTGTCAATGTCATTTGTCTCTGTCGCTAGAGACAGATTTCACTTGACAACAAGCAGTGGACTGCAGGTTGGAAAAGAGGGTAAGAACTAGTGGCTAAAATGTTACGGCAGTTTGGTGTTAGGAATCATTTTTGGTAAATAAAGTGATTTACAAATGTTAGAAATAACATTGGTTATCAAATAGAGAAAAGTTGTTTGAAGCAACACTAGCTATTAAAACAATAAGGGGTTTTAAGATACATAAATCTCTAGCCTTCTCCAAATCCATTAATACCCCATTGGGTTCAACGAGTGATGTTGGCCACCATGGCCAGTTTTGTGTAAATGAGATTTTCCTTCTAGAAAAAAAAAACACTAGTGAATATATAATGTCCATTTGGTGGTATGTGGTGATACGCTGAGGGTATTGTGTTGCTGGGTGATGTAGTGCAACCTTAGGGCTCACCTTCTGAAACCTTCCTGTCACGGTGGGGTCCGAGGGTGCTGGGGCCCTTGTCTTCTTCAGCATACACGCAGGGACATATAATTTTTAATAAAAGTCTTCACACAATAGCGGTGAAAGTATATCAAGACTTTACTTGAAGGATAACTATATACAATCCAATACAGGGGCATCTGAAGATGGCAAACTGTTGGCTTGATCAGAGTCCTTTGCTTCAGGGGGAGGGTTACCTTGGTTACTATAGCTAAGACTTGGTGGATAAATAGGATTTCAAAGAGACAGACCTGTTCCAAAGACTTTGCGGTTTTCCAGCCTTTATGAGGTACATGTGAATAGGTACTTGAAGTTACTGAAGAGACTTGACGCTGTCAACGCTCACTATCATGTAGGAGGAAGACGCAAGGACACACTGACTTGGAAGCCAGGAAGATGTGGACGGTGAATGGGAGACCCTCTATCACTTCAGCAATCCGACAGCAGGCACTAATAAATACAGAGGATGTCCTGCTGAGACTTTGAAGACACGTATTAGTCCTTATGGCTGACTGGAAACAGGTTAGGGGGTTGAGGATGGAGTCTGACAGGAATACTGAGGTGACGTAGGGAGGTTAGATGTGACTCTGGCAATGCCAGACTACCAACTGACAACTGACAAGACCGCACAGCCCTTCTGGGTAAAAGGTGGGTGGAGCTAGCTTTCCCTTGCCAATCACTAGAGTGTGATAGGTTGCAGGGGAGGAGCACTGATCAAGCTCAACACTTGTATTATTAGCGATTAATACATAACAACATATTAAATAAATACATAGCTGAAAACAATACCACTACAAGAAAGCTAAGGAAAAGCAGCAAATACATGGGCCCTAATACAGACTGTCTAAGGTTGCCAATAGCAATTTCCAGACGCCTGACAGTGAATACCGTTCTGGGCCATTACAAATATAAAACACTGAGATCCATTCCCCTTATTGTTTTAAATGATTTCTTAGGTTTTTTATTTTTCTTGGATAACTGGGTGGTTTGAATTACAGCTCCCTGTGGGATTGCCACACAAACTTCCCAGGCTCTAGAATGCATAGTTAGTAGAGCCCTAGTTTTCCGTGTGCTGCTCAACAAGGCATTGCATTTACTACTAATGGAAAACTGAGAAATAACTAGTACGGAAGCTGTAATAACATCCTTTTTGGTAGTAACTGGTTACTCTGCATTATATGGGAACCTGATATCAGATAAATGAAGTTATCAATCTGCAGAGGTCAATATATTGCAGTTATGTGTTCAGAGATTTTTACCCCAATGTATTCTGCCTATACTATTACAGGTATATTCTATAAAAATTGTTGATCTCAGAGACTAAAATCTTTCTTCTGCTGATTATTAGGTATATTGTATCATTAAGAGCAGGAAATAATTGGGCATACAGTGGCGATATGATCATATATAACATGCGTGAATGTGTCTGAAAGACTTTGGGAGAATATACATACACTACTGTGAGCACCCATGCTTTGTCAACAACAATTAGCAAGCCTGCTTTACAGATTCTCCAGACCAAGCTAAACATAATAATTCAGTAAGTAAATGTATACATTGGCTGTCCGAGTCTGTTATGCTTCCATTAGTGGCGTATACCAGAGATAACAATGATTAGCTAACTTTTCACAAGGCTTTCATCTACAACAGTATCAGGGTAGATGCAATCATATCCATTCTTTATGACTAAATCTAAGGTTTTGTGTTTGACTAATACACATAATGATAATAAAGGCTATAATTTAAACTACAACAGGTCATTGTCGTTTGAGCACAATTCTGAGCATGCCCGGCTGCTGGACAAACACAGTTTGGAGTCCATTGATGGGCAATATTGTGTACGGCTGCAAACAAGCACTGAACAGCAAGATTGGCGTTCATTTGCAGTGTCTACACAAGGCACAATAAGTTGTGCAGTCAGGGCACACAAACGATAGCTGTATTGTTCATGCAGCCATCAACAAGCATTGTTATCGGCCATATATTTCATATTTATACATAGAGATGTACAGCCAATAATGATTTTTATCTTCTCATAAAAGATCAAATTAGCCAGTTATCTGCTAAATGAGTGTTACTAGAAACGCTTGTTACTGATAAAATAATTATCTAATTTTCCCATGTAGAAGGGCTTTTAGACCAGTGTCACAGGTGCTTTTTTTTTCAAAATGCAATATGTTGTACGTTGGCTTTTTCTCAGACAATCTTAATATTTTTTTTTCCCCCTAGACGCCAATTGTTTCTTTTTCCTGATTACAAAAATGTCTACATTTGTGTTTTTAGTATTAAAAATTATTTTGTTCACAGACAAATTATTAAATCATTTGACTGGCAATTAGAAAATGTAATGCAAAAAAAAAAATTACCTAATGACCTAGATTTATCAAACTGTGTAAATTAGAGACTGGTATTGTTATGCCCATGCCTGTTCGGACCTCAGCGTGGCCCACATCTTGTGGTATATGGTCAAGACTGTGCACTTAGGGCTGTATTGCACGGCATGATGTGAGGAGGAAGCTAGCGCCGACCTGTCAGGTCAGTACTCGCTTTCTTCTCATTCCCCACTATTACACGCACAGACTGCAGGCGGGAGGATCGAGGGGGGGCACAGGGAGCTGCAGGAAAGGCTGCCCAGACGATCCTTACATGCTCATTGAAGAGAGTGGCGATCTGCTGACAACCCTCCTATAACACAGAGCCATGAGCAGCAGACCGCTGCTGTCATGATTGTGTCATTTCAACATGTTGAAAGACAAGGATAGACAATTTATTAAAAAATATATATATATATATATATATATATATATATATATATATATATATACTAGAAAATGTACCCGGCGCTGCCCAGGTATAAAGTGTCAGTGTGTTAATTAGATTTGTTCTAAGGTGCCCAGGAGGCCAAGCTAAAGGTATTGTTTCATCTGAGTTAATCAGTGGAATTAGTGTATACCTGTAGTGCATAGTTGGAGGGGTTCTGTATACCCACAATGTATAGTTTTTAGGGGTCTCGCATATCTGTAGTGCATAGTTGGGGGGGGCTGTATACCTATAGTGTATAGTTGAGGGAGGTCCTGTATACCTGCAGTGTACAGTTGGTGAAGGTCCTGTATACCTGTACTGTATAGTTTGGGGGTCCTGTATACCTGTAGTATATAGTTGGTGCTGTATACCTGTAATGTATAGTTGGTGGAGGTCTTGTATACCTGTAGTTTATAGTTTGAGGGTCCTGGATACCTGTAGTGTATAATTGGTGGAGGTCTTGTATACCTGTAGTATATAGTTCGGGGGTCCTGTATACCTGTAGTAAATAGTTTGAGGGTCCTGTATAACTATAGTATAGAGTTGGTGGAGGTCCTGTATACCTGTAGTGTATAGTTTGGGGTCCTATATACCTGTAGTATATAGCTGGTGGAGTTCCTGTATACCTGTAGTATATTTGGGGTCCTGTATACTTGTAGTATAGAGTTGGTGAAGGTGCTGTATACCTGTATTATAGAGTTTGTGTAGGTCCTGTATACCTGTAGTGTATGGTTTTGAGGTCCTGTATACCTGTAGTGTATAGTTTTGGGTCCTATATACCTGTAGTATATAGTTGGTGGAGTTCCTGTATACCTGTAGTGTATAGTTTTGGGGTCCTGTATACCTGTAGTGTATAGTTTGGGGTCCTGTATACCTGTAGTATATAGTTGGTGGAGGTCCTGTATACCTGAAGTATATAGTTGGTGGACGTCCTGTATACCTGTAGTATATAGTTTTGGGGTCCTGTATACCTGTAGTGTAAAGTTTGGGGTCCTGTATACCTGTAGTATATCGTTTTGTGGAGGTCCCGTGCACTTGTAGTGTATAGTTTTGGGGTCCTGTATACCTGTAGTGTCCTGTATACCTGCAGGGTTGTATTTACCCGTATGGCAGTGTTATTCAGTCACAGTGTGTCGGTATTGGTCATGTCTGGTATGGGGGTGTTATCCAGTCACAGTATGGCGGTATTGGTCAGGTCTGGTGTGGCGGTGTTATCCAGTCACGGTATGGTGGTATTGGTCAGGTCTGGTATAGCGGTGTTATCCAGTCACAGTATGGCAGTATTGGTCAGGTCTGATATGATGGTGTTATCCAGCCACAGTATGGTGGTATTGGTCAGGACTGGTGTGGCGGTGTTACCCAGTCACAGTTTGCTGGTATTGGTCAGGTCTGGTATGGCAGTGTTATCCAGTCACAGTATGGCGGTATTGGTCAGGTCTGGTATGACAGTGTTATCCAGCACAGTATGGCGGTATTGGTTAGGTCTGGTATGGCAGTGTTATCCAGTCACAGTATGGCGGTATTGGTCAGGTCTGGTATGATAGTGTTATCCAGCACAGTATAGCGGTATTGGTCAGGTCTGGTGTGGAGGTGTTATCCATTCACAGTATGGCGGTATTGGTCAGGTCTTATATGACAGTGTTATCCAGTCACAGTATGGCGGTATTGGTAAGGTCTGGTATGACAGTGTTATCCAGTCACAGTATGGCGGTATTGGTCAGGTCTGGTATGGCAGTGTTATCCAGTCACAGTATGGCGGTATTGGTCAGGTCTGGTGTGGCAGTGTTATCCAGTCACAGTATGGCGGTATTGGTCAGGTCTGGTGTGGCGGTGTTACCCAGTCACAGTATGGCGGTATTGGTCAGGTCTGGTATGGAGGTGTTATCTAGTCACAGTATGGCGGTATTGGTCAGGTCTGGCAGTGTTATCCAGTCACAGTATGGCGGTATTGGTCAGGTCTGGTATGACAGTGTTATCCAGCACAGTATGGCGGTATTGGTCAGGTCTGGTGTAGCAGTGTTACCCAGTCACAGTTTGGTATACCTGTTGTGCCCTGTATATACATGTACTGTATAGATGGAGTAGGGGGCCCTGTATATACATGTACTGTATAGATGGAGTAGGGGGCCCTGTATACATGTACTGTATAGATGAAGTAGGGGGCCCTGTGTATACATGTACTGTATAGATGGAGTAGGGGGTCCTGTATATACATGTACTGTATAGATGGAGTAGGGGGTCCTGTATATACATGTACTGTATAGATGGAGTAGGGGGTCCTGTATATACATGTACTGTATAGATGGAGTAGGGGGTCTACCAGTTATTACTGTGGATGTTGTGAGGCAGCTTCCCTAGCAACCATTGCTCCCTGTGAAAATGAAAGCAGTAATCCTATTGGATGCTAAGGCTCCAACTGCCGTCTCTGCTGCAGCTAATTATATCACCTGTGTTTGCAGTGAGGAGATTTTCCAATTCATCTCTATGGGGCGCCTCTCTTTCCCCTCCCCCTCCCCTCCTGTACATCTGGCGGGGACGGGACCTTCGCAATAACCTTCCCGGGCACCCAATGTATCTGTGTGCCAAATTTGGGGTCAAACGGTTCAGGCGTTTGGAAGTCTATAGAGGACAGACAGACAGACAGAAGGACAGACAGACAGACTTTGATTTTTATGATATAGATATATATACACTCACCGGCCACTTTATTAGGTACACCTGTCCAACTGCACGTTACCACTTAATTTCTAATCAGCCAATCACATGGTGGCAACTCAGTGCATTTAGGCATGTAGACATGGTCAAGACAATCTCCTGCAGTTCAAACCGAGCATTAGTATGAGGAAGAAAGGTGATTTGAGTGCCTTTGAACGTGGCATGGTTGTTGGTGCCAGAAGGGCTGGTCTGAGTATTTCAGAAACTGCTGATCTACTGGGATTTTCAACCACAACCATCTCTAGGGTTTACAGAGAATGGTCCGAAAAAGAAAAAACATCCAGTGAGCGGCAGTTCTGTGGGCGGAAATGCCTTGTTGATGCCAGAGGTCAGAGGAGAATGGGCAGACTGGTTCGAGCTGATAGAAAGGCAACAGTGACTCAAATAGCCAACCGTTACAACCAAGGTAGGCAGAAGAGCATCTCTGAACGCACAGTACGTCGAACTTTGAGGCAGATGGGCTACAGCAGCAGAAGACCACACCGGGTGCCACTCCTTTCAGCTAAGAACAGGAAACTGAGGCTACAATTTGCATAAGCTCATCGAAATTGGACAGTAGAAGATTGGAAAAACGTTGCCTGGTCTGATGAGTCTCGATTTCTGCTGCGACATTTGGATGGTAGGGTCAGAATTTGGCGTCAACAACATGAAAGCATGGATCCATCCTGCCTTGTATCAACGGTTCAGGCTGGTGGTGGTGGTGTCATGGTGTGGGGAATATTTTCTTGGCACTCTTTGGGCCCCTTGGTACCAATTGAGCATCGTTGCAACGCCACAGCCTACCTGAGTATTGTTGCTGACCATGTCCATCCCTTTATGACCACAATGTACCCAACATCTGATGGCTACTTTCAGCAGGATAATGCGCCATGTCATAAAGCTAGAATCATCTCAGACTGGTTTCTTGAACATGACAATGAGTTCACTGTACTCAAATGGCCTCCACAGTCACCAGATCTCAATCCAAGAGAGCAGGCATGTCCAAACTTTTTTCGGAGAGTGCCAAATTTGATGAAGTGAACATGTGCGAATGCTGACCATTTTACATGCTACATGCTATATGCTTTATAACACAGGCAGATAATAGCAAGCTGGATACCTGGGGGGCCGTAAAAGTTTGGAACGCGGGCCGCAAATGGCCCTCCGGCCGGACTTTGGACATGCCTGCAATAGAGCATCTTTGGGATGTGGTGGAACGGGAGATTCGCATCATGGAAGTGCAGCCGGCAAATCTGCGGCAACTGTGTGATGCCATCATGTCAATATGGACCAAAATCTCTGAGGAATGCTTCCAGCACCTTGTTGTATCTATGCCACGAAGAATTGAGGCAGTTCTGAAGGCAAAAGGGGGTCTAACCCGATACTAGCATGGTGTACCTAATAAAGTGGCCGGTAAGTGTATATATACTGTATATATATACTGTATATATATATTAAAATATATAAATGGCCCCTACAAGAAATATAGGGAAAATATGTTTTAGGTAAAACCCCCCCAAAGGACAAGGGGGCACTGCCTCCACCTGGAGAAGGGAATTTTCAATCTCCGGAGGGGACACGCCTTCTTTACAATGAGAACTGTGAATCTGTGGAACAGTCTACCCCAGGATCTGAAGTTAGTGTTATATCTGTGCACACTATTGGGTGCAATTAGAACCTCAATACAGTATTTTGTAATATTAATTGCACACCGGGAAACGGTTATCTTGCTTGTTTCTTATTTTCTTATTTTATTCCAATATGTATATACAAAGGTTGGCTCCGCAGTTGAACACATGCATTCTTATATAACAATTCATCCACAGAACATATACCATAACGGACGTTTCGGTCTGGTATGACCTTTTTCAACTGGTATCTGCAGGGTAAATATATATTCCAATAAGTGTATATTATATTGAAACAATTATACAAAAATCATATCTTTTCAGAATCATAAGCATAATATGGCTCAGAGACAATGTAATAGTAATACATAATATAACTCTAGCTATAGTGACAATGCGAGGTATCTCCACTTAGTCATATTTACTTGATTAGTAGACTAATAGAGCTACTTTATAGGATGGAAAATCCGAAACGGTTTGCTATACTCACACTTTGGAGGGTGGTAGGGATAAAGGAATGCCTGGAAAAGTAAGAAGTGAATATAGAAATAAATCTCCTGTGTGCATACCAAAATAAAAAGGAAACAAGCAAGAAAGAGAAGATCAAGAACACCAATATAGGAAGAATGCTACCTTACCATGTGTCTTAGATGTCACAAGCGCGGCCGGAGCGGTCATACCGGTGTGGCTTCCGGGTTTATATAGGGCAGTGAAGCGATCATGTGACTAGGATCGCAATCACATGTTGTGTGACGTCTCCGTGTCACCAGTCGGCGTTTCACGCACGTCATGGTGACGCGTGTGTTCCACTGTGCGTTCCAACTAGTTCTGACAGGTAGGTCAGGTAGGTAGTTCTGTAGGTAAGTATGACAATAGCCGTCCATATAAACAGTCTATTCAGGTGGGGACATATCTGGGGAAGAAAAAAGAATTGTTTGAAAAATCATAGTATTTTCACAATTTTATATAGAAATCACATTCTCTATTCAGACCTAGTGGTGACAATGTCTGTAACTTGTGGATCCAAAAGGATTCACGCTGCTTTAATGCATTAACTCTATTCCCTCCTCTCCTCTGGGGGGAAACATGTTCCAGGACCTGATACCGTAATTGTGCTATGGAGTGACCTTTCTCGATGAAATGTTGGGGGATGGGTAAGAGGGTGTTTTTGCATCTAATGGTCGACTTATGTTTTGTGAGACGTTCTTTCACTCTCTGGGTCATTTCACCTTCGTAGGCTAAGCCACAAGGGCATTTCAATAGATAAACTACAAAACTCGAGTTACATGTAAAATAACCTCTGATGGGTATTTTTTTGCCCGTCTGTGGGTGCATTACATACTCTCCTTTTATTACAGAAGAGCAATTGCTGCAAGATAAACACGGAAAAGTTCCATTTTCTGGGGTCTTAATACAATCTGTGTTTTGTGAGGGGCTAACGTGCCAATGTCTGCCCTTACAATCTGATCACGTATATTTCGGGTACGTTTGTAGCATGTCAGTGGAGGTAATTTGAATTCCTCTATTTGTGAGAAATTGGCATGCAAGATATGCCAGTATTTTTTTGTAGCTTTTTGTATCATAGGCATTAAAGGATTATATGTTGTGACACAGGCTAACCTCTTATTGGTGTTCTCCTTAGATCTAGGTGGCTTGTTCATTTCTATTCTCTCTTTAACCAGCATATCTCTGGGATAACCACGTTGTCTAGATTTTGTTGTCATTTCATCAAGTCTCTTTTCAAGCTTCACTGGATCAGAGACGATCCTTTCCACCCTTTTATATTGTGATCTTGGTAGAGATTTTTTTTGGGACAGGGATGACAGCTGGAATAATGTAATAAACTATTACGGTCTGTCTCCTTCATGAATAAGTCAATGTAAGGAAAGACAAGCATTAGAAGAATTAAAGAGAGACGATAGAATAATTATAAAATCGGCGGATAAAGGAGGGGCAACAGTGGTGATGGATAAAGCTATGTATTTAGAAGAGGTGAATTCACAGTTAGCAGACACAACTACGTATGTTAAGCTGACCAAGGATCCTCTGAATCGCATTAAGGATAAAATTGAGGTTATATTAAAGGAATATGTGGACAGGGGGACAATAGATGGTGACACAGTAAAATTTTTACAGAAACAAGATCCCATAACACCTGTTTTCTATATATTACCTAAGATTCATAAAAGACTCGACAAGCCCCTGGGAAGGCCGATAGTTGCATCAACAGAATCTGTTTTGTCTCCTTTAGCTATTTATCTAGACCGAGTGTTAACTCCATTAATTCGTCATGCAAGATCATTCATACTAGATACATCTGATTTTTTATCTAAAATCGACGGATTAAATTTTGATCATGAGGTTCTTCTGGTAACATTAGATGTAAATAGTTTGTATACATCAATTGAACATTCTAAAGGAATTGCAGCCACATTTGACCTCCTGTCCACATACTCCACATGAACTAGCGATGAGAAAAAGTTCTGTATGACTTTGTTGGAATTAGTACTTAATGAAAATAATTTTTTGTTTGGTGATCCATTTTTTGCACAGAAACGAGGGACGGCCATGGGTTCCAACATGGCACCACCATATGCCAACGCATACATGATGTCATTTGAGGAAAAATACATCTACACGAATAATCTCTTTCGGAAACATGCACACACATGGCTAAGGTTTATAGTTGATGTGTTTTGTATATGGGATGGTCCAATCGAAACCCTTCACAGCTTCATACGTGACATAAATGGGATATATCCTGAATTATCCTTTACCCAACACATCAGTTCCGAAAAAGTAAGTTTCCTTGATACGGAAATACACATGACACCGATGGGCAAATTGGACATTGACTTATTCACGAAGGAGACAGACCGTATTAGTTTATTACATTATTCCAGCTGTAATCCCTGTCCCACAAAAAAATCTCTACCAAGATCACAATATAAAAGGGTGGAAAGGATCGTCTCTGATCCAGTGAAGCTTGAAAAGAGACTTGATGAAATGACAACAAAATTTAGACAACGTGGTTATCCCAGAGATATGCTGGTTAAAGAGAGAATAGAAATGAACAAGCCACCTAGATCTAAGGAGAACACCAATAAGAGGTTAGCCTGTGTCACAACATATCATCCTTTAATGCCTATGATACAAAAAGCTACAAAAAAATACTGGCATATCTTGCATGCCTATTTCTCACAAATAGAGGAATTCAAATTACCTCCACTGACATGCTACAAACGTACCCGAAATATACGTGATCAGATTGTAAGGGCAGACATTGGCACGTTAGCCCCTCACAAAACACAGATGGTATTAAGACCCCAGAAAATGGAACTTTTCCGTGTTTATCTTGCAGCAATTGCTCTTCTGTAATAAAAGGAGAGTATGTAATGCACCCACAGACGGGCAAAAAATACCCATCAGAGGTTTTTTTACATGTAACTCTGTAGTTTATCTATTGAAATGCCCTTGTGGCTTAGCCTATGTAGGTGAAACGACTCAGAGAGTGAAAGAACGTCTCACAAAACATAAGTCGACCATTAGATGCAAAAACACCCTCTTACCCATCCCCCAACATTTCATCGAGAAAGGTCACTCCATAGCACAATTACGGTATCAGGTCCTGGAACATGTTTCCCCCCAGAGGAGAGGAGGGAATAGAGTTAATGCATTAAAGCAGCGTGAATCCTTTTGGATCCACAAGTTACAGACATTGTCACCACTAGGTCTGAATAGAGAATGTGATTTCTATATAAACTTGTAAAAATACTATGATTTTTCAAAAAAAAAATTTTTCTTCCCCAGATATGTCCCCACCTGAATAGACAGTTTATATGGACGGCTATTGTCATACTTACCTACAGGATCCTCTTGGAGGGGTTGGTAGTCACGTGGTGTCTCTTTATGTGATCTTGGGGTATTATTTATCCCCCTTCTTCTGCATTTTCACTCTTTTTTATTATCTTTTAATATTTAGTATTTTTCTTATTATCCATATACAATACTAATCCTATTACATCAACACATTATATACCATACTATACCATTAAGGTTTATACAGATGCAGCACTAGATTTTATTTTATTTTTCACTATATTTAGAATATCAATACATAGATGTTTTTCTTATGGCTAACAAGATATAAGATGATTAGAGAGATGTTCAGTCACATAGTTTGTTTACAAACACATTTTTTAGACATTTCCATCTATAAATGAATACTTAGACGATTATCTAGCTTCCATATCACTAGTGCGCATGTCAGAACTAGTTGGAACGCACAGTGGAACACACGCGTCACCATGACGTGCGTCAAGCGCCAACTGGTGACGCGGAGACGTCACACAACATGTGATTGCGATCCTAGTCACGTGATCGCTTCACTGCCCTATATAAACCCGGAAGCCACACCGGTATGACTGCTCCGGCCGCGCTTGTGACATCTAAGACACATGGTAAGGTAGCATTCTTCCTATATTGGTGTTCTTGATCTTCTCTTTCTTTATTTTGGTATGCACACAGGAGATTTATTTCTATATTCACTTCTTACTTTTCCAGGCATTCCTTTATCCCTACCACCCTCCAAAGTGTGAGTATAGCAAACCGTTTCGGATTTTCCATCCTATAAAGTAGCTCTATTAGTCTACTAATCAAGTAAATATGACTAAGTGGAGATACCTCGCATTGTCACTATAGCTAGAGTTATATTATGTATTACTATTACATTGTCTCTGAGCCATATTATGCTTATGATTCTGAAAAGATATGATTTTTGTATAATTGTTTCAATATAATATACACTTATTGGAATATATATTTACCCTGCAGATACCAGTTGAAAAAGGTCATACCAGACCGAAACGTCCGTTATGGTATATGTTCTGTGGATGAATTGCTATATAAGAATGCATGTGTTCAACTGCGGAGCCAACCTTTGTATATACATATTGAAATAAAATAAGAAAATAAGAAACAAGCAAGATAACTGTTTCCCGGTGTGCAATTAATATTACAAAATACCCCAGGATCTGGTCACAGCAAAAACAGTAGAGGGCTTCAAAACAGGCTTAGACAAGTTCTTAGAACAAAATAATATAAATGTATATGTATAGAACCTATCACCCCTCCCCCTTCCCTGTATCCATCCCCTCCTTGTATACCCCCCCCCTTTCTCTGCATCCATCCCCTCCTCGGTTGACATTGATGGACATGTGCATTTCTTCAACCATATTAACTATGTAACAATATCAAGCTATTATACCAAATGATTATTGGCAAGAACAGTCAATAATCGGCCAAGTATGGTGAACTTCTTTGAACATTGTCTGAACACAGCTCTGATCCTTCTGCTTTGCTGATTGAATTCTTACAACACCCATCTCTTCCCTGCTGAGTTCCCTCTGGCCACTTAACAGTTAACCTCTGTTTTGCTTAGGTAATTGACATCTGGTCTTTCCACTCACCTATTGCTGGGTCTGTTTCTGTGTATGTGTGTGTGTCTGGTCCAATCTTGTCCTGAACTGGGCCCATTACCTCCTATAAAGTGGTTTACAGCCACTAATAGCTCAGTTACCATTAAAAAGACCATTTAGATGATTACATGGGACTCAAAGGGCCATGTTACGCTGCCCTATTTTTAATGTAAGTGAGCACCTATCTGCTAGATCAGCGCTTACTGAGCCTATTAGACAACTTGATGATTGTGCAGCAAGGGGTGCACATACATTGTTATTGATGGGTATTAAACTCTTGCTGTATTTAGAAAATAATAAAGTTATAACTTACCCCTCCACTCTCCCTGGTGTCCTCCCATGTGTTCCTCATTCACTGCAGCCACCTATGGCACTTCTGACACCTTCTTTATAGTGACAGCTCAGTCAATCGTTGGCCAGCATGACACAGGGCCGCTGCCAGTGATGGGTTAGGAAGTGTTGGTGATGCAAGCAGTGATCTAGGAAAAGGAGGACACCAGGAAGAGTGGAAAGGTAAATAATAACTTTATTGTTTTCTATACTTTCACCAGCCGGCAACCTGGTGCGATTAGCTGAAAGACAATGATCAGTCAATAATCGGCTCCTCATCTGAACATCGTCTTTATTAGATAGGGAGATAGGTGCCTGAATCTGCATGATTGGACAGATAATCGCCCTGTGTAATAGGACCCTTACAAAGGTGCTAGTTCTAAAGATATTTGACATTAAAAGGGGAAATACAGTGATTTTTTCCCCCCTTTAAATCAACTGATATATACTTTTCAGTTTAACACAGTGCTCTCTGCTGCCGCCTCTGTCCAAAGCAGTAGAGGTTTTCTATGGGGATTTGTTACTGCTCTGGACAGTTCCTGTCAGGGACAGAGGTGGCAGCAGAGAGCACTGAGAAACTGCAATGAAGACTTGTAATTTTTTAAATAGAAGTAATTTATAAATCTGTATAAATTTCTGGTACTAGTTGATCAGAAAAAAAATTCTCTGGAGTGTGTGTGTGTGTGTGTGTGTGTTTAAATATATTTATCATGGGTTTTGTATAGACTTTGATGTAAAATTGTCACTCTTTTTGAGTAATCACACATTTGCCCAAACATTTGCAACTTCTTCTGTATATAGCACAGAAATTTGCACAAGACATTTTTTTTAAGCTGAGTTTTTTGGTGAAAGCATTAAAAAGGTAGTGCGGAGGTAAAGAATTATTCACAGAATAACACACATTACAAAGTTATACAACTTTGTAATGTATGTTATGTCTGTGAATGGCCCCCTTCCCCGTGTCCCACCACCCCCACCCGTGTACCCGGAAGTGTGGTGCGCTATACTCACCTGTCACGTGCCGACACCCGTCTCCGATCTTCATTCAGTGATGTCTTCTTCGGCCGGCCGGCGAACAGCTCCGTCTGTTCCGAATGCCGGCCGCCCTCTGCAGCGTCATCCGATGCTCAGCCGCAGGGGCGTAGCTAGGGGTTCAGCCTAGGGGGGGCGAGTGAGTCTGAGTGGGCCCCCAACCGATTATGTTACCCATAGGGAACCTCAACAGACGACACTGCTTTCCAAATAATAAAGGGAATATTCTACTACATTATTAGAATAGGAATTGAGAGCAGTGTGAAAGGCTTCTACATTTCACATATATGGCCATGTAAAATTTAAAGGTGTTATGTAAGATTAGAGAACCATAGCTGCTTTGTTCCAGAAACAGCACCACCCCTGTCCTCATTTTGTGTGTGGTATTGCAGCTCACTTCCACTGACGAGAATGGGGCCAAACTGTAATTCCACACATGTCAATTCTTTGGTCGGACAGCGGAATTTGCCGGAGCATATAATAGAGCCTATGGAGCAGGTGGGGAGTGAAGCGGGAGCGCACAGGGATAAGTGGCGGATTCCGCCCATAATTTTCTGACAGAATTACTCTGTGCGCATTTACCCTAACAGGGGTGTCAAACTCACTGCCCTCCAGCTGTTGCAGAACCACAATTCCCATCATGCCTGGACAGCCAAAGATAATTGTTTATTTACACAGAGAGATTTATCTGACAGATTTTTGAAGCCAAAGACAGGAACAGACTATAAACAGGGAATAGGTCATAAAGGAAAGACTGAGATTTCTCTTCTTCCCAAATCCATTCCTGGCTTTGGCTTCAAAAATATGTCAGATAAATCTCTTCCAAGTTAATTGTAGTTCTGAAACAGCTGTAGGGCCACAGTTTGGAGCCTGTGCTCTTTATGTTCAATGAATAATCTCTACTATATAAACAAGATATTACTAATAATACCAGCATATACAGGACAAATAATACTGTCACACCATGACCACTACCCTCACCATACACTGACTGGATAATAGCGCTTTATTGTCAGTGAATAACATCCACAATATAATGCCCAATATTCTCCCTAAGAAGTGACCGTATTGAGGTAGATCAAGGTGTATACAGGTTCTGCATCATTCCTTGAGAAAGCGACATACAGGCGTGAAACGTTGGTGGGGAGAGAGTGTCCTCTCATTGTCCTGTGAAGCATGTTTTGTATCGAATAAAGGTGAAGTTTTATGGTGAAGGGCAGCTGAAATGGTCTCTTCCTTAGCATCTATCATACAAGATGGTGGGAAGCTGTGTAAGGGTATGTTCATATGACGTTTTTGTCCGCACGTCGGGAATCAGTGAGAAAAGGATGCTGCCGTGCAGCCCGACGGCCACATTGATTTAAATGAGCAGGATGGAGTCATTATGTGACAACGTTCTGCTCATTTACCGGACGTACACGGCTTTTGAGCAGGACTCAATAGCGTAGTCGGGCTGCACGGCAGCATCCTTTCCTCACTTGATTCACGATTGGATGTGCCGCTACATTTTTGGATTCTATATTGTTCCGCCTTGAATCGGGCGGTGAAGAGCGGGCACCCTCCCTCACCTCTAGTGCCGTGGAACTTTTTTGATTTCTATTATGGATTCTTCCGCTGGCACAGAACCCCCTACGGGGGCCACCTCATCGGTGTTTTCAGCTACTACCCTTGCTCATGGATCGGTTTACCTGGAGAGGGATGCGAAGCGCATCATGGACGGTTTAAAGCGGGACACTTCCTTTTTACGTGCCCCTTCTCTTATCGACATCAAAAGAGAGTACGAGATGGAAACAAAAAAGTGTTTGGGATTAGAACTGCACCTGGCTACCTTAGGTGAATACTACCGTGAGCAGCGTGTTCCACGAGGTATGCGATCACAACTACGCCCTACTTTACTTACTACAAATGAAGAATTTAAAAAGAAATTCGAACATATTTCCAATTGCTACGCTTTGGACATTATTTTACTTAATATTGAATATCTACAAAAAGATTTGATATCTCTACAAGAACGCGTTGCCCACTGGGAAACCGCACTCAAGAATGCTATGCCATCTGGTGACTTCACTAACTACATCCAAAAACATAAGGAATATTTGGATCGACAAGAAAAGGACATTGAGGAGACAAAGAAGAGAAAGTGGCACAGGGACGATAAGGATTATACGACCGGTAACTTATACACATGGAACAAGGGACTTACAACTACTCGCCGGGGAAACAATCCACAAAGCCCCAGTATGGATATGTCTACAAGGCCTTTTTTAGGCCAACAGACTGTCAGCCAAAAAGACGCACTCGAAGAGGGGGCAGAAGGCGGCACAGACTTTACAAACACCCCGATAGCCAGAACTCGCACTCAGCAGAAAAGGGCGACAGCGAAAGAAAACCAACAAACAATAACCATGGATACAGAAAACACCGTGGTGAAACCACTTATGATGCACGCACTCGTCTCACACAACATCGGTATACTATTAGAAAATGTCGCCTGGATCTTCCGGTCCCGAAACATTTTACTGAAGCCAACCATTCAGAACGTGATTTAAGATGTATGATCATTGATCAAGTACCCCCCCTTACACGAGGTGGTGACAGACATGTTATGCTAAAGCGTCTGGAGTTGCAATGGATTTCCAGACTCAATTCATTAAAACCACATGGACTCAATGTGGATTATAAAATATTGCCCAAATATTGTATATAAAGAAGGCACATAGGTTGTGTCCTGGTATAAGAACCGTACATGGTGCTATCACTTTCCTTACTGAGTAGACTGTCTTTTTGAACACACTTTGTATATTATCACAATATTCATTATTGAATGCTGTATTCATTTATTTTTATTCATTTTCTTATTTTTTTACATTATAGATTCTTACTTCAAGCCTTTTTGTAAGGACACCTGTGGAGTTGATCAGACGCCGTCCGTAACACCAGCACGTAGACTACTGTGGAGCCACCAAGCATACATCGGACTGATGCATTTTTTGCCCTGTTTTTTTGTGTTTTTCTTGTTTTAATTTTATTTTGTGTTTTTCTTCTTTTTTTGTATTTTAGTTTGATCAATCTTATTTTCTTATGTTTTTGGCATAGTGGCTGAAGACCCACACTGGGGATTCCTCTTCCTATCTTGACCTAGTGGTGCCCCCACGGGGGTAGTGGTACCATAGCTTACGGATATTTAACCATACCCGACTAGCCGTTGGTGTCTGCTGTTGAGATTGAGGGTCTAACGTTGGATCCTTGTCTCTCCCCTGTGTTAATTGGAGTTGCATCATCTATCAGATAGTGTTGGTTCACACTGTGCGTTTTACCCCGAATATGGTGTGAGTGTCACCGCCACGATTTTGTGCCGTCATTTGAATATAGACCCATTGCCAGTTTATATAGAATTTTAGATCCCTTGAATACAGACCCAGTGCGGATAGCAGGTCTTTTCTTTATTTCATTTTATTTATTTGTTTAGTTTACTTTATGTTTTGGGCTCTGCGTCTATGTCCGTTCCATCGCGAGACTTGGTCCCGCACATGCGCAGTCATACTGACACGCACTCAGTTGCGTCCATATTGATTTGCGTTCCACCAGTACTTCCACACTAGAGGTGTGTCTCCATGCCGTCTACACACGTTGGTAACTATTGGATGATGGATATCGCTCACCAGGTGTTCCTTAATGGTTAATTAACTTTTATCATCTAAATATATGCACTGTATACACTTTAATTGTACACTTTATACTTATGGATATTTATCCTCATAATTATTATGTTTTTTTCATATACCCACCTGTAATATATGTTTTTCAACATGTCTTTTTCACTAATTGATGTCTGTGTCGTCACTCTATTGAATTACTCACGCATGTATATAAGATTTTGATGTGTTAGTGTGTTCACTATGGCTTGAGAAAGGTCCATATAGTATGGACTGAAACGTTGCTGTATTTTTTATGAGCAAATAAACCTCACTTGATTCACGATTGGATGTGCCGCTACATTTTTGGATTCTATATTGTTCCGCCTTGAATCGGGCGGTGAAGAGCGGGCACCCTCCCTCACCTCTAGTGCCGTGGAACTTTTTTGATTTCTACTATATAAACAAGATATTACTAATAATACCAGCATATACAGGACAAATAATACTGTCACACCATGACCACTACCCTCACCATACACTGACTGGATAATAGCGCTTTATTGTCAGTGAATAACATCCACAATATAATGCCCAATATTCTCCCTAAGAAGTGACCGTATTGAGGTAGATCAAGGTGTATACAGGTTCTGCATCATTCCTTGAGAAAGCGACATACAGGCGTGAAACGTTGGTGGGGAGAGAGTGTCCTCTCATTGTCCTGTGAAGCATGTTTTGTATCGAATAAAGGTGAAGTTTTATGGTGAAGGGCAGCTGAAATGGTCTCTTCCTTAGCATCTATCATACAAGATGGTGGGAAGCTGTGTAAGGGTATGTTCATATGACGTTTTTGTCCGCACGTCGGGAATCAGTGAGAAAAGGATGCTGCCGTGCAGCCCGACGGCCACATTGATTTAAATGAGCAGGATGGAGTCATTATGTGACAACGTTCTGCTCATTTACCGGACGTACACGGCTTTTGAGCAGGACTCAATAGCGTAGTCGGGCTGCACGGCAGCATCCTTTCCTCACTGATTCCTGACATGCAGCCCAACGTGTGGACAAAAACGTCATATAAACATACCCTAACCTCCATCATACATGATGCTGGGAAGCTGGGTAACCTCCACCATACATGATGCTGGGAAGCTGTGTCACCTCCATCATACATGATGCTGGGAAGCTGTGTCACCTCAAAATGGCAGCACTATCAGATCTCACCTGCTGCTGTACAGCTCCTCTCTCCTCCTCAGGCTCTGTTTATTAAGGCACTATCTGGTTACTCTGATTATTCTCCCCTGTTTATTCTGGCACTCTATTCTGGTTACTATCCGACCCGCGGGTAGCTCCGGGGGCGGGGCTTATTTTCACGGGGGCGGAGCCTGTCGGACCAACCCGGGACATACGTTTTCGGCAAAACTTACTGATGCTAACTCCCCAGGCGCTGTGGATAAGACCCGCTCTGTACAGTGCAAGATTCCCCTTCCCCTCACTCACTCACTAACTCAGACACACACCTACTCACCTCACCCGTTCCCCAGCTCTTCTCAAGCTGAGCCGTCCTTTTCCAGCTTCCGGTGCAGGCAGCCAGCCTGACTTGCAGAGGCTGCCTGCACAGGAAGCGATCTCTGCTCCAGCGGGACATTCCCTTTAGCTGTGCGTGCGTCTTAAAGGCATACGCACAGCTAAAGATCACTCAGGCCCTGTGATCTGGAGGCTTCTGTCAGTGGGCCCCCAGCCTTGGTGGGCCCGGGGGCGGCGGCCCACCCTGCCCCCCGCTAATTTCGCTACTGCTCAGCCGCGATTGGCTGAGCATAACTGTGCTCAGCCAATCTCAGCTGAGCACAGTTGTGACGCGGCGGAGGGGGGACGGGCGGCAGGGATTCGGCTGTCCGTCCGAAGATGACGTTTGACACAAAATGGCGGACAGCCCTCGACACCGATTAGGTAATGTATAATGCACCAACACTTCCGGGTACACGGGTGGGGGTGTTGGGACACGGGGAAGGGGGCGATTCACAGACATAACATACATTACAAAGTTGTATAACTTTGTAATGTGTGTTATTCTGTAAATAATTTTTTAGCGCCGCACTACCCCTTTAATAATTCCCCATAAACCAAGACCAGATTCCCGTTTATGTTCCATTTATGACCCCTATATGATATTCTTCTGCCCAGAGGCTTTAAAGGGGTTGTCCAGGCTTAGAAAACCATGAAAACATGGCCACTTTTCCCCCCCAGAAACATCTGTCTTAATTTCCTTTTGCAAGAAAGTATCTGTGCTTTTTCTTATCTCTGTAACGTACTATGTTACTTACTGTAACTTCTTATCTTTGTAATTTACTAAGAGGTGTTTTTGCAAGTTCCACTTCTACACCTTCTATAGCTACACCCCTGCCTTTGGCCAAACAAGTTCTATCCAACCATCTCAATTGTCTGTTTTTATATTTCCCATAAACTACATATAAAATTACAGCTTCCAGTTCTATGTACATAACGCTTTCACATGATGTTATAACACACCGATTATAAAGAACCTGTATCACTTGGATTATATAAAGTTACAGAATTCTTCTATAAAATGTACAAAAAAAGCCTTGTAGAATTAGAATTTTAGATTTCACTATTGACTCCCAGCTAACATTTGGAAACAGCCTTTTTTTTTTTTTTTTTTTTAGGAGAAAAGTCATTCATTGCCCATGACATTTTGTTACCCCTAAAAATACTTGATATTAACCACAAAAGTCATTTTTTCCGCAGTTTTTATGGTACATGGTATGTTACATAATAAACCCACCTTAATGTGGTGTCAGTGTCCTTGCATTCACTAAGTGGTTTTTAGCACCTAGTAAATACCAGGTTCTTCAAACTTGAAAAGTACATAAGACGTCAACACAACTCCAAACCTAAATATTGACAGAAAATCATTACACGACTAAACAGACCCAGAGTGTATGTATGCTTTAGCTCCCAACTCTCTTAACAGATCTTTGCTTGCCCTCTTCCCCATCTGACATTGTATATTTCACCTCTCATCACTCAATACGCATTGCTCACACTCCATCAGAGAAAATTCTTTATCGGCTCATGAGGTAACCAAGTGTCTCCATCCCTGCCTTGAACGCTCAATGCATTAGTAGGAAAGTATTTTCCACAGAACATTCCGAGACACTTGGCCTCTTTCTTCCACAACAAAAATAGAGGGACTAAGAAACAACAAAGGATATTAGGTCCTTCTACATTCCAAGACAATACAGACACAACAAAAGGCAATGATAATAATAAAAATAATTATGTATTTATCCTCATTGCTTATAAAGCACAATTCTTTATGCTGCATTGTCCAGAGATTTATGATCAATTTCATGGGATGCCAAAAGGCTATGTTCACATAGAGTAATGTTCCCTCAGATGCAATGCATTTGCGGAGCCAATTGAAATCCACCTCTGTTTGATTTCAATTTGACTCCATTCTGCAGTTTATACCATGCAGACTTTTCTGCTGCAGATAAGCAATGAGATGTGACACTTCACAGTATTAGTTTTTGGAGGGTGAACATGAGAAGAGCATACAAATTGCACTGAACTATTATGTATGTTACAGTCTATTTCCTTACTGAGTTTGTGTTTCATGGGGTAACCAAAATTTAGGTAGGGATATGATGTATATATGTAGCCTGCTTTTAGGCATTTTTTTTTTTTATCTCCATTGGAAGAGATAGCAGAGAAGTGAGACACTGATCTGTATAGGCCCTTATATAAAGCTGGGGATATACTAAAGAATAGACATCTACAATGACCATTTTCTACAAAATAATTTATTCCTTTCATGAAAACAGATTGAAAGATTATTGAAAATTGATCTGTGGCAATGTGTGCTAAATTGGATTGTATTTGTTGGTCATCAATGGATGTGTGTGGTTATTGGCTTCCCTGTAAACAAAGAAGACTGTGCAGGCAGAGGGGTGCAATAAAGAATCTATACTTACCTGTCTCCTTGCCCACACAGCTCTCCCTCACTACTCACGGACCTCACAACGTCACGACCCAGCTGAAAAATGCCCACTCAGGCAGTGACTGGGGCGAGACACCAATGCAGTCATTGACTAGCTCAGTGGGCCCTTCCCACCAGGTTGTGGCCACACTGAACGCAGAAGAAAATGAAATCTGGAGGATAAGAGTAAGTTAATGACATGATGCTGGGGGGGGGGGCATGGGGACAGGTAAGTATAGATTCCTTATTATGTTCCCACACACCACTGCCTGCACCATATTTTTTTGTTTTCCTTTAAGGTATAGCCTAGATTTTTTACAGTGTGAAAATAAAAGACCTGTAAATTAATTTTACGGCACTTGAAAAATTATCTGTTTTTTACCCTCTCATTAGTGCAAATAATGGGTGATTTTTAATATATTATTGAAAGAAATTCTGCAGTTTTCATAACCACTTTTTAACTATAAAAATGCAGTTTTATATCTAAAAAAAAGAAGTTTTATTGTGTGTGAACATGATCTGATAAGGGAGAAACGTTGATTTGCCATACTCTTAAAGTGATACTGTCACCACCCTTACCCTGTTACCATCAGCTAACAGTACCCCCTAGGTGGGGTCCAGCTGAGGAGAGGGCCCATCTGCCGTAAATCCCCGCCTAGGGGACACTGTCTACCAATGAAATGAAGCAATTTTAGAGCAGAAAGAAGACACAGACAAGTGTTATACAGGTATATATATATATATATATATATATATATATATATATATATATATATATATGAAATGTGCAGCATCTAAGCTTGTGGATGATGCAGAGAACCATACATAGCGTAAGGGGGTGACAGTATCACTTTAATGAATGTGAGAGAAGGCAAATTATGTAATTACATCATGAGATATGGCAGATTAAATATATAAAACTGACACATAAAATTTTATAAAGTAGAGTAATAGCACAATTTTGCTGTGTAAAGCTGCTTATATGAACTGTATTGTGTGTGTGTCGCTCAAGAAGGTACATTTCTGAATGGTTGCAGTTATAGTAAATGAGATTGTGTCTATGTATACATTAACAAATTACTACTCTGGGATTGCCCCATAGGGCCGCCACACTTCAGCCTATGGCAACAGAATAAATCATAGTAAGAGAACAGGAAGCAGCCAGCATCTGGGATAGGTGACCCGACCCTGGCAATAGAATTTGCAAAACTGTAGATTTAACATGTCATGTTGTAATTTCCCCCTAGTTGCTCTCTGCTTCAGTTGAACTGTCAAGGCTACATTGTATTTGTTGTTTTGTTATATACCAAAGGGAATATATCTGGGGACCAACAGCTGAATTACCGCACTGAGCATTACAGAAGAAAAACATTGTATATTAAATGTTCATATGATATGGGTGTTTCCAGAGATGTCAGCTGAACCTTCTTGCTAAAGCTTCACAACATTCTACTGACCGGGATTATGTTTATTCATCATAGAACTTGTTCACCTTGAAAAATGTCATACTTCTTGTAATTGGTTCTATCTCCTGGTGACCACCGCCATCAATCTTTGTAAAACTTCCCCAATTATGAAACCTTTGGAGACTTTAGAAGCTCTGCACTTTGTTCATTGTGGTGTCCATTTATAATAAATGCAGTCAAATTGCCTTGCTGAGGGGTTTTACTTGACTTACTTATAATTGTAAAATGGATAAAAATGTTCCCAATTATTGTGCGTGTGTTACATCAGTATATTTACCAAATTATATGTAGAGATGCAAACATAAATCCAGGGCTTTAAATGCTGTAATGGACAGAATGAACTGATATTATTTAGGACATGAAACAACCAAGCCTTAGGCCTAATTCACACGTCCGTTGTTCTGTCCACAATTACGGGCACGCAATTGCGAACAGAACATAAAACCAATGTTATTCAATGGCCCCCTTCACACGTCCGTACGTGTATACAGGGCCACGATCCGTGCCGCAAAAATCTTGACATGTTTTAATGCGGACCGTTTTTTGCAGCAGGGATCGCTGGGGCCGTGGACTGCACTACGGGTGTGTGAATGAGGCCTTTAGATCCTTAGAAAAGAAGGAGGGGGGGAGAAGGAATACAACAGATTGTAGAATAACATAATTTATGCTCAATCCAAAAAGATTATAAAAACTAAGGCTTGGTTCATATTATTATGACTATTATGATATTATTATAACTATTATGTGGATAACATTGCTAGTATATTAGCATAAATACTAGCATAAACATGCCACACACATGCCCCCAAACACACCACATAAACCAAATGTCCTATTCCCACTGGATGCATGTTTTATATATATGCCACTCACAGATCAGCTCATGCTGCACAGGCATCACCCACTCTTTGGACCAATGGGTATATACCCCACCTTCACCCTAGAACAATGAAACACATGTACCACCTATAATACAGCCCCATCCATGCTCAGCAAGCTGCCTTCTTTAACTTTTTTAGATTCTGACTGGTTGTTCTTGCTTGGACAACTTTTATTAGCAGACTACCAAGAAAACCCCACAAAACCTACCATGGGTGTCCAACAACAGTGGAGGTCACGGTGTTCAAACCCCCACCAATTTACTTGCCTGCTCCCAGCAAACCCATCCTCACTGCACGTGATAAGCTCCAATAAAAGCCTATGGAGCTTGCATCATGCAGCAAGATGGATCACAATGAGTCAGAGAGAGAAGTGCCAAGACATGCTCTGCTCTCAGCTTGTTCTAATGATCAGTGGGTATTCAGACCCCAACCGATCAAAATTTTGCAACATCTTAAAAGTTCTTTATAATCAGGGATACTTAAAGGGAACCATTCACCCCGTGGCCCCAGGCAGAAACTGACATACAGTGACATAAAGGTCAATATACTTACCACATCGCTCCTGGTCCCGTCCCGGATCCCGTTGTTGACACGGAAAAATCTCAGATTCTTCTTCTCGCGCCCATTATGGTAATGAGCGCCGCCGGGCCCGAAGTCCAGCCTTCTCCCCACCTCCGACACTTGATTGATGCCGGGTCTTCTTCCTCCTCGTCATCTTTCTTCTCGCCGGATCCTGCGCAGGCGCCATGGTCGTTTTCGGCGCATGCGCAGTTCACAATTCAAGCCGCTCCGCAGCTTCACTGTTTACTGCTCATGCGTCGATTGTCCTGTTTACCGCGCAGGCGCAGAAGAGGTGACAAGACCATCGCAACGGCGCCTGCACGGGAATTCGTCAAAAGACTGAAGACTGAAGACGTCAATCAAGTTCCAGGAGGCGTGGATGGGCGGCGACGAGAAGAGGACCTCATGAATAAGTTGGACTCTTCCATCGTTTCCTATGGACGTTGGACTCATCTCGGCTCATTACCATAATGGGCACGAGAAGAAGAATCGGCGATTTCTCTGTGTCAACAACGGGATCCGGGACGGGAGCGGGAGCGATGTGGTAAGTATATTGACCTTTATGTCACTGTATGTCAGTTTCTGCTGGGGGCCACGGGGTGAATGGTTGCCTTTAAATATGTCTTTGTAATGCACAGTTCTACATTCTATTATTTGCATTAAATTTTTCAGGAATGGATGGATGGATTTTTATATGCTCAGTTAAAAACACTGAAAATAGAATTAATTGTAGTAGTTGCGGTTAATTCTTTGTTGCACATATATTGATTTATTTATATTCCCAAACGTGTCTCTTGATGCACTCCTATGTAAATCATCATTAAGATGCCTTGGCATCGCTTTCACAGCAGACATTTCTTTAAAAGGACATGCCTAATTTTATACAAAAAGGGAAAATGGGACTCGCAGACAGCAATGAAATTCCTCCCACAGGAGAGGGCAGGCAGGGGCTCGGGGGTCTGAGAATGGATGGAGGACACAGGAAAGTTTCTGCACTCCGGATTCTTTCCCATTTATAAATGGCTTACATTGGATGACATGTAGAGCTGGTGACAGCTTAATGCTGCCATCTCCATAAAACTGATAATGCTTTTATATATCTTGTCAAGTGTTTATATGTGAAAACCTGGATTTCTTTTATTTTCCCATGTTTTTCTGCACCTTTGGAGAACTTCATAAAGATAACTTTAATGACATCTAAATATTAATGTAGTAAATGAGAAGCAATAGCGCGCGCATGGGGATGAGAACGAATGACATACTTGTCGTCTTCCAAAGATAAAAGCGTTTAATGCCAGTTAATCTTTGGAGCATAAATTCATGTCTCCTCATTCATTTCCAGGAACACTACAGTCTTGACTGTTTTTTTTATTTAGATTTATGGGTGAAATTTCAGAAACCTGAAAAAAAGAATCCAGTACAAGCCAAGTGGGTGACAGATCACACAGCAGAAAATGTCGAAGTCAGTAAGATACCATTTTCTGATGCAGAAGGACCAGAGACTTGTTCTGACTTTTCCCTATCTGCAATCATATCCTAGTGTTTCGGGTTATTGGGCAATGTTCACACAATGTATGTGTTGTATAAATCATGTCCGTTGTTGCAATTTGCAACTACGGCCTTGATTTATACAACACATACGTTATAAGGGAATGAATGGAATCCCGGCCGGAGCATATACACATAGTATACGCTCCGGCCGGGATTCCATCCGGCCACACGAAAAACTGACATGTCAGTTCTCTGTGGCTGATATTAATTGTATAGCGGCTGCAGAGAACCTGCCAGTTCACACAATGGAGCGTGCGGCCGGTGAATTCGGATTCATGTGCGTCCGCATCCGAATTCAGCAAAAGTGAAGATCATGCGGCCGGTACTGCAGTTCCAGCTGGGATGCTCTTTAGTAACACCGGCCTTTCTGTGATCCGGCCGGGTCATAGAACAGCCAGTGTTACACGTAGTGTGAACATGGCCTAACAGTGGGTAATCGGTTAAAACGCAGTATAATCATTTATCCTATGTCCCTCCTGTAGTGACACTATCCTGCTCCTCGTTTATGGGTCTTCATCCATGATGATACCAAGTAGGACTCAGAGAAGCATCAAGACACTAGAACCATACAGTATATACAAAATATGAAAAAAATTTAGTTTATATAGATTTCCTGCTGAAATATTCTGCAACAAATCCCTTATGTCAATGTATATTCTATATTACCTGTTATACTATTCTATTCCTCTATAAAGAAATTTCTTTACCCTGCTGTGATGAACTGAAGAATTTTATGTCATTGCCAAAATCGAAGACAGACACAGAGAGATTTATCTAACACATTTTTTAAGCCAAAGCCAGGAATAGATTCGAAAAGAGGAGAAATCTCAGTCTTTCTTTTAAAACCTGTTCTCTGTTTATAGTCTGTTCCTGGCTTTGGCTTCAATAATCTGTCAGATAAATCTGTCAGTGTAAACGCACCAATAAGTATGTCCATTATTCTTTTTACTGAGTAGTCCAGTGTCCACTGTATTTCTACATTGCCAGGAGAGATAACAGAGGAGCAATACAAGACAATAAAGACGCTGCAGCATTGCTCTTTGATGTGGAATACTATTTCCTAAACCAGACATGTTAGAGGAGTCATGGTTTGAAAAGCGCGTTTATTGGCCCAAAATATAACAAGCATGTCCTGCTATCTACTCTACTGATATGATGGAATACAGAGGCTACTTTTCCAAGTAACTGGAAGTTTAGCCTGCTCTACCTCAACCACTTAAAAAGTGTTGCAATCGAAGTCTGAGGTTTTTGTCACTAAGCCAAGATAGTCTTATTGCCAATTCCTGGAATGGCAACATTGCTTTAAGGGTGTTTGCAAAATTTTTCATTTAACCAGAACAGGATTATCAAGTGTGCATAGTGTAATAAGTGGCAACAAGTACGGGATAGCATGCAGATGTTGTCAGGTGAAACCAAAGGCCGGTACCACATGGATGGTTGAGGGTTTCAATGTTTTGCCCCAACAGAGAAATCTGCTTATTATTCTTTCACTGTTCACACTCACACTTAAGCCTATTCTTAAGGAAAATATATCAAATACTTGCTCTTGTTATATTTCTTAAATGGCGCATTTATCATCCTGAGGTCATTTAAACAAAGCGTGTCTGATTTATAAGACACAAAATCTTATCCCTTACCAAGCTTATGGACTATGACAGATGTCTAGAATGAGACCAGTGGTTAAATAGAATTAAATGAACCCTTAGGTATAAAAACTTGATTATTCTATGACTGGTTTAACCACTACATAATGAGTAAAATACTTAGTAAGATGTAACAAAAAACCCACACACAGATATATATATATAACAGCATTAACAGAATATGGCCATATTCACACAACGCATGAGACCGGAGTTCCGTGACCCGGCCGACCCAGTCTCCAAAAAGATCGTCCCGGACACTCTCCATTCCACTCTCCTGGTACTCTCCATTGCACGCTATGGAGCGAGCAGCAGGATCCGCTCGCTCCATAGTGTGCACTGACATAGTTTTCTGCGGCCGCTATTCAATGAATAGCGACCACAGAAAACTGACATGTCAGTTGTTTGCGGAGCCGCGAGAGATTCCAGCCGGAGAGTATACTATGTGTATACACTCCGGCCGGGATTCCTAGGCAGCAATGGATGTATATTTCCGTAAAAATCACAGCCGTTGTACAACTCTTGTGGTTTTATGAAAATATACGATGTGTGAACATAGCCTATATGTGAATATATTTTCTCTCCAATTTCTCACCATGCAGGGCTTGCATTGAACAATATCCAGGCCATCCCACTGAATTTTTTGTGGCCTTTTTTCCTGGCTTTTGTTCATACATTTTTTGTACATACGTACATACATCCTTTGGGCATGGTGCCTTTTTTGTATTTTTCTCGATAAAAAAAATATATTTTTTACAAATGCAATGAGAAAAGCACATTTTTTTTTAAATTTAGTACAAATGTATGTACGCCCTATGGAATATGTGCAGAGACTTCAAGTGGAGTCTATGGGACAGGCGGAACTTCAATCAATGGACGAGTAGTGGAATCCTTGATGTTCCGCCCGTCCCATAGACTCAATGATATTCACCAGCGAATTCTGCCTTTTGGCCAAAAAATTGACATGGCCACGCAGCATTTGCCTTTTATTTTGTATGTGTGCTTTCAATGAGTTTTTTTTTTCTCCACATCGTTTACAGTAAGCACAGTATTTTGGTTTCAATAAATCAAAAGATCTTTTCAAATCCCTGTGGTTGTTTAAGAAATGTTTCCAGGTATTGTACAGCAATTAAAGCCAGCAGATGAGGAGTATACAAAGCATATAAAACATTGTACAACTTTTGATTACAAAATCAATTGGCAGAAATAAATTGCCTATTCATGGAAAATGACATACAGTGGCACCTTGGTTTAAGAGTAACTTGGTTTAAGAGCGTTTTGGTATAAGAACTCACAGTTTTTTAAAATTGTGACTTGGTTTAAGAGCATTGCTTTGGTTTAAGAGCTCCCTGTACTGGGTGGGAGCGCAAGTGGAGGAGGGGCATGGTCTGCATAGCGGGGTCTACAGCACTGTACTCTGACCCAGGAAGTTTCCCTCACCTGCCAAATCATAGCAGATCCACTTCAGGCTTACATCAGGGGACAGGACTGTGGAGGTAATCTCTCCATAGCTGTAACCCCTATCTCCTGGACAGAGAGTGCTGCATGTATGTGCCCACATCTGTACTGCTCATTCCTTCATGCTCCCTGCATTCTCTGTCAGCTCTTGTGTTTCCCATCCTTTCCATTACTGTACAGTAACTAATAATATGACATATTCTGCTGTTTCTGAATGTTTGTTTCACCTGTTTTACATGTTATTCAGAATAATGAATCATTATTTTTGGGGTGTGGAACCAATTGTCTGCATTTCTATGATTTCTTATGGAAACATGTGCTTTGGTTTAAAAGTGGATTTGGATTACAAGCATGGCCCTGGAACAAATTATTCTCATAATGCAAGGCACCACTGTATTTGTTTAATCTCATTTTCATTCTGAACACATTTTGCCCACTGCCCACTAGAGTAACATGCCCCCTGAGGAAGCGTAGCCACGCGAAACGTGCGTAGGGGTCAAGCACTACCACACTGCCATGGGTGAGTCAATATGATCGGCTAAGATTGTGTTTTTAGATGTGTTCATAGATAGCGGCCAGAATTAATTTTTAGTCCAATGTTGGGAGGCCCGCTATGATGCATTAGAGATAGTAACACACATATTGACTCCAGATAGTAGGGAATCTTAATTTTTATACTCCATGATTAAAAGCAGTGTGCTTGTAGGACGCCATTTTTTCATAACCTTTTGCAAACTTGTTTTTATGTGATATATGTGGTTTTTAACTTTTATGTGAAAATTAAAACTATGAATTTCAGCTGAAAGCCTTGTTTTTGCTTCTTTTGTATAATATATGTCTTATAAAATAGGCTTTTTATTGGAGATATTTTATTGGGTTAATAAGGATACAGGGGTAAAGGAATAGACCCCTTGTTGACAATTTATTGCTGATACCCATTGGAACGTGTGTTTCTAATTTCTGCCCACTAGAGTAGTAGCCTTTATCTCTGTTGCACACTTCAGACACAATTTTTATACAATGTTTTTTTTTTAATTTAAAAATTGCCACTAAAGTTCACCTTTTTTGTTCTTTTTGATTTTTAAGCTATGTTCAGACTTTGTAAGACACCAGCCGTTCCGTGAGCCAGCCTGGTCACAGAACGGCCAGTGTCAAAGATCATCCCTGCAGGTACAGTAGTTACCCCCCTCTGTGCCCCTATATAGTAGTTCCCCCCTCTTTGCCCCTATAAAGTAGTTACACCCCTCTGTGCTCCCACTTAATAATTAGGTATGCTCTGTGCCCCAATATAGCAGTAAGGTCCCTATATAATATAGGCACCTCTGTGCAGCCCCAGTGTAGTGTAGACTCGTGTGCTGCCGCCAGTAGAATATATCCCTCTGTGCTGCCCCCAGTAGTATAGACAGCTGTGTGCTGTCCCTAGTAGTATATAGACCCCTGTGTGCTGCCCCCAGTATTATAGACCACTAGGTGCT
This sequence comes from Dendropsophus ebraccatus, assembly GCF_027789765.1. Lineage (NCBI taxonomy): Eukaryota > Metazoa > Chordata > Amphibia > Anura > Hylidae > Dendropsophus > Dendropsophus ebraccatus. The sequence continues at coordinate 85,380,254 of NC_091461.1, read as the reverse complement.
GCCCCGAGTAGTATTTAGACCCCTTGTGCGCTGCCCCCAGTGGTATATAGACCCCTTGTGCACTGCCCCTAGTAGTATATAGACCCCATTGTGCTGCCCCCAGTAGTATATAGCCCCCTCTGTGCTCCCCCAATTATAAATGTCCCCCCTGTGCACCCCCAGTAGTATATAGGCCCCCTTTGCGCTCCCCCAGTTATATATTTTATTTTATATAATTATTTTGGGGGTGGGGAAGCAATTGTCTGCATTTCAGTGATTTCATATGGGAAAATTTGCTTTGGTTTAAAAGTGGATTTGTAGTACAAGCACGGTCCCAGAACGAATTAAGCTCATAATCCAAGGATCCACTGTATAGATTTTTCTTTACATAGCTACTTCTGAGTGGCAGAAGAAAGGTGCAACATGGGCCCCTCTGCTGCATGCAAAGTTTGTGACAGCCCTGAAGTTCGCAATCCCCTGCTCTGATCAAGTAGTGCAGCTCACACACAACGTCTTTTTCTGTCCTGTTTGACCATCTTTTTTTTCCTGGGCAGCCTTAATTTTGAGTCCAAATAATGTCTGTTATTTCAAAATGTGTTATTTGGGCTCAAAATGATAGCTGTCCAAAAAAGTAAAAAAAAAAACACTTTGCGTGATTGCGGCCTAAGGCTATGTTCACACAACATCAAAAATAGAGTAAAGGCGGACGATTTTGATATTAAAAATAACGTCCGTTTTTGCAGCGATTTAACTCACTGCAATGGCAATGCATTGAAGTCAATGGGAAGACGGACGTCCAATGCACACAATGAATTAAATAACGGAGGTTTTACCTGCGGACATCAAAATAATGAACATGATCATTATTTTCGGACGTCTTTTGCAAACAGCAAATGTTTTTTATTAGTTGTTCACACGCAGTTTTTCTTTTTCCACTGTTCTTTCTCCGTTTTTACTATTAAATTTAATGGACTTTTCAATCAAGACACACCCAAAGTCTAATTAGTAACCCAAACTAGAATAATGTACCAACACCAGTCATTGCAATAAGGGGAGGCCAGACAGCTAAATGACATCCGTTATTTTAGACTCAAAATAACGGACGACATTTTAAACGGAGCTGAAAAAAATGCTGTGTGAACACAGCCTAATACTGAAAAAACGACCAAATTTTTACCTCAAAACGATTTCCCTATTTTACATTTATTTTACTGTGTGTACATATAGCCTTATAATGTTCTATATTAATAATTTGGATAATTTCATATGTGGCAGTACCAAATATATTCACTTTTATTTTTGTTTACATTTTTATATTTGAAAAATTGAAAAGGGGTGTGTTTATTAGGGGAGGGTTTTTTTGTTTTTTTTTTAATATGTATTATTAAACACTTTATACACTAGGGGACTGTTATAAGCAATCACAGCATTGGTTATACTGATCAATGAATTACATTACTGAGTGAGGCCATGTACCCACAATGTCTTCTTTAGATGAAAAGACAGCCATTAAAGGGGTACTCTGGGCTGGGGGGTATTTTTGAGGACCGCCGGGGAGGGGGTGAAAATTAAAGCCGGAAGTCACTTACCTCCCCCATTCCAGCGCAAGTGTCCAGATGGCGCCGCCCAGTCTCCCGTCCCACGGCCGCTTCCTGGTCAGAGCTGCCGCATGAGACGTGATGTCTCAAGGCAGCTCTGACAATCAGTCGTCTGTTGCGGTGTCCCGCCTCGGCTGCTGAATGGCAGAGCTGCCTTAAGACGTCATGTCTCATGCGGCAGCTCTGACCAGAGAGTGGCCGTGGGACGGGAGACTGGGCGGCGCCATCTGGACACTTGCGCTGGAATGGGGGAGGTAAGTGACCTCCGGCTTCAATTTCCACCCCCTCCCCGGCAATCCTCAAAAATACCCCCCCGGCCCGGAGTACCCCTTAAAATAAAGGCCACCAATAGTAATAAAAAAAAAGTTATCGTTATTATTAAAAAAAACAGCTTTTTTAGCGTTTTTAGCGTTTAGAGAGTAAGGCCATGTTCACATGGCGTAAGACAACGGCCGTTCCGCGACCTAGCTGGGTCACGGAACGGCCGGTGTCAGGGAAGATCATCTTAGTTGGTACTGCGTGCCCGCATCCGAATTCCCCACTGCACACAATGGAGCGTGCGGCCATGTACACTGACAGGTTTTCTGCGGCTGCTATTCACCGAATAACGGCCGCAGAAAACTAACAAGTCAGTTTCTCGCGGCGCCGCTAGGGATCCCTGCCAGACTGTATACCATGTGTATACACTGCGGCCGGGATTCCTTTAGAAGGCAGCACTACATAAGTTTTGTAGTAATTATTACGAAACTTACGTAGTTTGAACATAGCCTTAGTCTGTAGTCATACTGATATTTGTCCCTCTTTCCTGACTATGGCAAGCAGGATTTGGCTTTACAGGCATCTGTAATGTTATTATGGAAATAAATAGGTCTTCATACGACTTGACAACAGAATTTTGTAAGACTTTCAATAAATTTTCCACCAGTTTTTTTTTGTATATGACCTTTAATCTATCCGTGGTATATAACTATAATAAAGTGAAACTAAGGATACTTTGTTATGCATTTCAACCATTCTAATATTACTTTATGTTGTTTATACTTATAATGATGTCCATTTTTCTTTTACTGACTGGGTTCAAGTTTAAAGGGAAAGCTAATGAAGCAAATGAGCTCCAATGTTAAACATCATATGAGACGGCAAGCTATATATATCGACTTAAGAAAACACCCATTGTTGTGCAGCAATTATAAGAACAAATGATCTTTTAATAACCAAGTCTGGCTCAAACAGATATAGTTTCAGACAAGATGATGAGTAGTAGGACTCGGGCACTGTAGCTCTTATCTTTCTACCTGCATGAAGACACAATGTAATAGGATGTGGGTCACTGATGTAATGAGCTATGTGTGAATTTTCAAAGCCCAGGATAAACTTCTCTAAGTACAATATCGTATGTCAGTGAATTCTGAATTTGTTCCATTATATATCATCTGACACCTATGCTCACTTATATGACACCCTGTCTTTAAAAAAAAAAAAAAACATTTTATTTGCTTGTTTTTGCAACTTTGAGCAGCTGAAACAATAAAAAACCAGCAGATATAGGTAGTTTTCCTGCCATGGGATATCCTTTAAGGATAGTTGATCCAGCCTATTCTTCAGTCTATAACAGACAGCTGGAGGGCAGGTGCCTAAGAGGGCACCAACAAGCCACTGTTCCAGGGTCAGTGTGTGAACCTTTACCCTGGAACAGGGGTGTAGCTGGGGAGATGGCTGGGCATATGTTCCAGGTGTTGAGTGCCAGCGAGCATTTACAAGGTATTTAGGGTCCTTTTATAATATTGCAAGTTATGGACCAGAGACCCGTAGGAGGGGGGTGGACAGGTGAGTCTACACTTTTTTCTGTTTTCTATGTGTATTAGATTTTGAGGCCGCCATCTTTACCAACACAGTAAAAACTTTGTAAAAATGTTTGCAACAAATCTCGGTTTGCAAAGTTTGGTTTGTTCATCACTACTTTTTTTGTGTTACTGCATTATTGGCCCATAACATTACCTTTATTTATACCCAGTACATAGCTTATTTTTATTAAATGCCACCATCTAGTGGTAAAGAATTGTTTAATCAATAGAGGTATACTAGCTCATAGGCTATAATGTAGAAATTGCTGGAAAGTTCTAGCAAACGCATACATCTACATGCTACAGCTGCCTATAGCTATAACCCTCTCCAGCTACATAGTTGAGCCAGTCAGAGCCACAGCCAGAGCAACTTAAAACTAAGCTCCAACAGTGAGCAAGGTAGCCCAAAATTTTCAGTGGTTCAAGTTAATCCTGATTGTCTAGGCCCCAACCACTGACAATCTGTGAGGGTCACGTCCACTGGTCAACTTGACATGAGTAAAGATATACCCTAATGTTAGGTGGTCCTCCAAGATGTCCATTAGTCACCCATAATGAGGTACTTAAGCAGGCTGGTGCAGCTCAACAGTAACCATTTAAAAGGAGCACATGAGGAGCAGCACTATGCCTCACCATTCTATCCCTGTGTATCATGTACGGCCTATGTTCGGCTGCAGTGTGAATGCAGACTAGTCTCTCCTATATACTATATATACACACTAAAACAGGATCCTGCAGTCCTACCTCACTGTAGCAAAGTTCAGAAGTTTCCAGATCAGTGCAGAGCAGTCTGGCCCCTAAGAAGTCTGATTTCAAGCCGTTTCTCTTGCTAGAATCCTTGCATACTCTGTTGGAGTCTGTGATTTTTTTTAAACTATGTCCCTAAGTAAGGAGTGGGGGGGGGGGGGGGGAATTAGTGGTTGGACAGCCTTATGGGTCCTCTGCACTTCAGGGGCTTGGCAATGCTTTTTTTGGTTATTTGGACAAGAGAAAAGAAGCATTTTTCTATATTATAGAAGCACAGACAGATGTATACACAGGCACTGTGTGTCTCCTTGAACTAACATCTATCTAACAGTTTGGAAAGTAAATTGTAAGTGACAGAATTCCTTTAGGACCTTGGTAATCCCTTAATAGCACTCTAGATAAAGACTCTTTGACAGATACTATTTACCTCCATCTTGGACAAGAAAGGTTTAAGTAGACCGTACCAGCTCCTTCTTTCTCTTTGTATCCACACATCATCAGGGACACCCCAAATGCCATCAGGCAGACATTGTAATGGGGTATGCCCCAGTGTACTACAATAGCATCTTGTGCAGCCCACCTGATCGGTGTCATGACCCACAGAGAAGTGCCCAAGGCAAGCAAATCCACTACAGTCACTATGACATATTCTTTTCTTTGTGGCACCATAAATTGCAGCTAGTTCAGTTCACCGATACCAGGGCTACTCCTGCTGGGTCACAGCAAGCTTGCCCTAACTTTTTTTTGCTTACTTTCTGGCTATATGTATATTTAGTTTTAAAAATGCATTGAACTCCACAACAAAGAGCACAATGAAAGGGTTAAAGCCTTGTATTCCAGTTCAGCCATATTCAAGCAAATGGGGCTGATCTGCAATATTGGCCACAGAGAATGGATAAGAGTGGTGCTGTTTCTCCGCGGGGAAAAAATTGACCTTATTTGAATCTTAGCCCAAACCCTTTGAAGTATACAGTGAGTACATATGTGAGATTTTAGCAGCAAACAATTAATTGATGAGGAATGTGTTGCTAAACCGCTCGCTCTGATATTATCCCTGCCGATAAGCTTGAACCCAATCTGAAAACAATGAACAAATGGTTTGGATTCTAGTAGTGGTGACCTTACTATACACAGCTGGTATTCTACCATTACAACAAATACTTCTGCTAGATCCCTGTAAAGCTATGCCTTTAGGCCTTATGCCTGTCTAAAGTACAAATGACTTTTTATTTCAAGACCGAGGTAAACTTTCTCCTTTTTCATCATACGCATGGCTATTATAATTTCTAAATCCCGACATGTCTGAATGTAGATATCCAAACACTATGGATTTTCAGCTGCTCCTCTACGTACTTATCAAGCAAAAATGCATTTCCTCTTTTGCTTGATGTGCACAGTGCACTTTAGCTGCATACATTTTTTTTCCCAGTATATCTTACATCTGCTTTCACTTGACAGCACAAAGGATGAAAGTGCTGAACAATAAATGATGAAAGCTAAATGTACAAGAAGCCTACTGTATAGTTAATTTATTATAACTTGTAAACACAGATAGAAGGCTACTCCTCAATTTATGAACCACCCAAGACTTCTCCTTTCGGAATAGCAGGACCTCTTACAACCTATTTCCTGATTGATGGCGGCAGATCCAAGGGACGGCCTGAGTTATTGCATAGCTGAATGTCCTGGAGATTTTCTAGGGGCCAACAGGGAGGAGCTGTCTGTGTCTGCCTGACAGTGACAGCAGGAACTAAACAGTCATCCATAGTAACATGGTTAAAAGAGATAGAAGAATATGAAAAAATTTGTCAGATCTATAGCAAGCACCTAATCAATAAATTCAAGTTATTTAATTATCAGAATTAAAAGCTTAGTTGTAGCATTTCATTACAACATGGGAAACTTCTGGGCAAATGATCTCAGTATTATTTAAAGATCCTGATTCTGTCCCTTATCTAGTATATGCTGCATGAAATCAGAGTTCTGCTTAGTACAAAGAGCCTTCTGAGAATAGTATGAAAAAACGGAAGAAGTTGTGCTCTTTTTTTCTTGAAGAGAATCAAATATGAAAAGAAATAAGAATAAGTAAAGAAAAAAAAATTATGTTATTTTATAGCCTTTTCAGATATTTTTTAGAAGCGTGAAGTTTGGCAGCATCAAGTCTCCGTCTTTTTTTTTTTTTTTTTTTTTTTTTGTTTGTTTGTTTTTTTCCATAGCCTTTAGTAACCAATATTTGCCCACTTAAAATTAGTATTGTCAAAGCAGGTGGATATGTCAAACGGGAAATCATTCCATATTCTGATCAGTAGCATAAAGTGATTCCTAACTACCAAAATGGTTACCATCCGCCCAAAAAATTCTATAATTCTCAATAGGTCCACCATCCAACTATATTTATATCATAGGCAACAACATCAGTCATCCCCACCGTTCTTGGGTTCTATGCAAATTTCAAAAGGAAACCTAGATCACAATTTAGGCTACTTAGGTCATTTACCCCCACATTGGCTGCTTAGGGGAATGTAGTATAGTAAATGGATATTCATGTAATGGTAGTTCTGTCTCCCCGGCTCAATCTCTTATAGGGTACATAGCACCAGTTTAATGCCTGACCTCTATCTCTAGTGACCTAGTGTTACAAGACTTTGGCAGGCCAACAGGTTCTCTTTCAGGCCCAAATTCTGGACTCTATATGGTGAGAATTTGGAGTGTTTGGCTAATTTAATATGATTTATACATTAGTGCAAATAGAGTACTATGGCATAACCAATCTTTATGTTGTACTGTACAAACAAAATCAGTTATCAAACAAAGTCTAGGGCTTGTAAAGCAATTCAACTTTTACCTGTACCAAACCTCATAAAATATTGTTATATATTTGGTAAAATGTCATCATGTTGTTTTTACTTTTCCTTTCTTTTTTGCTTTTTTTTTTAAATATGAGGCCAGTGGTGTAGACCGAGATTGGTTGTAATCTATATTAATGACAAGACTACAGTTACTGAATTGTGGCCCCCAAAGGAGGCAAAGTGTTTCTAAGAAGGTAATTCATCAGCAAGCACAAATTGCCATATTTTTCATTAAGTTACGGCTTAGACAAGGCTGAGTTGAGTTGTGTTCATACACAGACGACAGACACTTATGGGTAATTTATCATAGCCCATGATGAGGACAAAGTAAAGTACAGCTAAGCTTTTAAGGGAAAATAGTAAAAAGTGCAAACAAATATTCAAGCATACCATGCTGGATACACAATATAATATAGTATGTGGTAAACACTAGCACTCCCCTGGTATAAGCATGAAAATTGCAAATGTGGACTACTAAGCTTCATATAATGGAAAGGACTACTTAGACTTCCGTATTTATGGGTTTGTGGGTTCACACTGGTAAATTGCGGGAGGATAACCCGCCACGGATTCCATCTCTCGTCCCCGCTCATGTCCGTGCGCATCTCCACCCAAGCCATAGACTCCATTCTATGGTGGAGTGAATTTTGTTGGACGGCAAAATCTGCCTGACCATAGAATGGAGTCTGTGGCATGGGTGGAGATGCAAGCGGGCACCAGTGGGGGTGAGCGACGGAATCTGTGTCGCACATGTCAATCCTTTGGGTGGATTCCGCTAGAGGAATTCTATGGAAGTCAATGGGGTTTCAATTCTGCTTGAATTCTACTCCTATTCTGCCAGAGCTGAATAACGGTGAGTTTACACTACAGAATAGGGGAGTATAATTCGCCACAGATTCCATCGCTCGTCCCCGCTCGTGTCCGTGCACATTTCTGCCAAGCCATAGACTCCATTCTATGGTGGAGCGAATTTCGTTGGACGGCAAAATCTGCCCGACCATAGAATTGAGTCTATGGCACGAGTGGAAATGCGTGCGGGCACAAGTGGGGGCAAGCGACGGTTATCTGCCCGGATTTCGTAGGGTGAACCCACCCTTAGAGCAGAGAGTAGAGGCACACATATCAATCCTTTGGGCGGATTCCAATAGAGGAATTCTATAGAAGTCAATGGGGCTTCAATTCTGTTTGAATTCCGCTCAAATTCTGCTCCTATTCTGCCAGAGCTGAATAATGGTGGGTTTACACAGGGCCGGCCTTAGGGGTGTGCGAGCAGTGCGGCCGCACAGGGCGCTGTGCACTCCCGGCAGGAAGGGGGCGCCACCTGCATCCCCCTGAGGCCATAAATCCGGCCCTGCCTCTGCACAGCAGCCGAGGAAGCTCTTCTCCCCAGACATGTGACTGCAGCCTGGCCCCCATCCCCCGCCCCCCACAGCGTCTCCCAGCTCACAGAGGCCCATAACCCCGCCCCCTCCCCCGACGGAGACATCAGCAGTGTGATCCTCCGCTCTACCTGCTTCTCCTCATGGGCAGAGACATCCTCCACTACTACTGCAGTGTGACTGTGAGTATATCTATCTATCTATCTATCTATATATCTCTGTCTGTGTGTGTTAGTGCTCTGTGGTAGGACAACAACTCCCAGCATACTCCTATGTGGCTCTGTGTGGTAGGACAACAACTCCCAGCATACTCCTATGTGGCTCTGTGTGGTAGGACAACAACTCCCAGCATACTCCTATGTGGCTCTGTGTGGTAGGACAACTCCCAGCATACTCCTATGTGGCTCTGTGTGGTAGGACAACAACTCCCAGCATACTCCTATGTGGCTCTGTGTGGTAGGACAACAACTCCCACCATACTCCTATGTGGCTCTGTGTGGTAGGACAACTCCCAGCATCCTCCTGTGTGGTAGGACAACAACTCCCAGCATACTCCTATGTGGCTCTGTGTGGTAGGACAACAACTCCCAGCATACTCCTATGTGGCTCTGTGTGGTAGGACAACTCCCAGCATACTCCTATGTGGCTCTGTGTGGTAGGACAACAACTCCCAGCATACTCCTATGTGGCTCTGTGTGGTAGGACAACTCCCAGCATACTCCTATGTGGCTCTGTGTGGTAGGACAACAACTCCCAGCATACTCCTATGTGGCTCTGTGTGGTAGGACAACTCCCAGCATACTCCTATGTGGCTCTGTGTGGTAGGACAACAACTCCCAGCATACTCCTATGTGGCTCTGTGTGGTAGGACAACTCCCAGCATACTCCTATGTGGCTCTGTGTGGTAGGACAACAACTCCCAGCATACTCCTATGTGGCTCTGTGAGGTAGGACAACAACTCCCAGCATACTCCTATGTGGCTCTGTGTGGTAGGACAACAACTCCCAGCATACTCCTATGTGGCTCTGTGCGGTAGGACAACAACTCCCAGCATACTCCTATGTGGCTCTGTGTGGTAGGACAACTCCCAGCATACTCCTATGTGGCTCTGTGTGGTAGGACAACAACTCCCAGCATACTCCTATGTGGCTCTGTGTGGTAGGACAACTCCCAGCATACTCCTATGTGGCTCTGTGTGGTAGGACAACAACTCCCAGCATACTCCTATGTGGCTCTGTGTGGTAGGACAACTCCCAGCATACTCCTATGTGGCTCTGTGTGGTAGGACAACAACTCCCAGCATACTCCTATGTGGCTCTGTGAGGTAGGACAACAACTCCCAGCATACTCCTATGTGGCTCTGTGTGGTAGGACAACAACTCCCAGCATACTCCTATGTGGCTCTGTGCGGTAGGACAACAACTCCCAGCATACTCCTATGTGGCTCTGTGTGGTAGGACAACTCCCAGCATACTCCTATGTGGCTCTGTGCGGTAGGACAACAACTCCCAGCATGCTCCTGTGTGGCTCTGTGCGGTAGGACAACAACTCCCAGCATACTCCTATGTGGCTCTGTGCGGTAGGACAACAACTCCCAGCATGCTCCTGTGTGGCTCTGTGTGGTAGGACAACAACTCCCAGCATGCTCCTGTGTGGCTCTGGTAGGACAACAACTCCCAGCATACTTCTATGAGGCTCTGTGCGGTAGGACAACTCCTCCCAGCATGCCCCTATGTGTTAGGACAACAACTCCCAGCATGCCCCTGTGTGGTAGAACAACAACTCCCAGCATGCTCCTGTGCGGCTCTGTGTGGTAGGACAACAACTCCCAGCATGCTCCTGTGCGGCTCTGGTAGGACAACAATAACTCCCAGTGATGGGTATGTGTGGTGTGTATGTGTATATGTGACTGTATGTGTGTCTGTGTAAGCAGTATATACACTGTGGGAGAGATTCATCAAACATGGTGTAAAGTGAAACTGGCTAAGTTGCCCCTAGCAACCAATCAGATTCCACCTTTCATTTTCCAAAGAGTCTGCAAGGAATAAACAGTGGAATCTGATTGGTTGCTAGGGGAAACTAAGCCAGATTCACTTTACATCATGTTTGATAAATCTCCCCCCAATGTATTTATTTGCCCGTGGCAAATCCAAAGTTTTCAATAAGAGAGTGACACTTTAATTTCTACCCAGGATATGCTGGTCAGTCTGCACAAGGATTTGCCCCATTGTCACCCAATGGGCCAAATCTGTCGCTTTTAAGGCCCTATTATAGAGGCTAATTGGTCAGATTAGGCCAATACTGATTATAGAGCCAGTAATCACCTAAAGAACAAGCAAACACTAGTACCTTGGCCGATCACCAACTTTGACCCTGCTTAAAAATGATTGCTCATTAGCGGCACATCTCTCTGTGGAATTGGGGATGTTTGTCTGATAGCTTTTTAAAGGAAAGGGCCACACAAACCATCTGTCGGCAGCCTTGGACACACGATTACCAAGCCGTATAATAGGCTCAGTAAATATGTGCCATTTACCAAGATCAGTGCTTGTTTCCTATAGACATCTGACCATGTAATACAGTCCTTACATTACAAATTTGCAGGAAAAATGACAGTCTACTCTGGACTAAGCAGATGCCTGTAACATGATACAATTTGCTACACTGTAATTTTTAATACGTGTAGAGACGGCACAAAGTTATACTGTTAATAAATTTCATGTTCTGCAGGTAGAAACCAAGCATCTGTGCTCTGTCTCTGTCCTGGATTCACAAGCTATGTCTGGTCTGGATTATGTTTTTAAGAGTAGCACTTAGTTCTTTTTTTTTTTCCGAACAATTGTCTTCATATATCCCAGTTATTGAATCCATTTGCCCAAACTGTTAAGTTGACAAAGACTTTAAAACAGAGCTGTCTGTGTAAAATATCTCACCCCACGGCACACCTCCAGCTCCCCACCGGCAGCACAGCACTCTCTGTGCAGCAAACTGATATATAGCTTGGGGTATGACTCTGCCTTTATTGTAGAAGGTTAATATGGAGACGTGAGCTTGAACAAATCAATTACATAGCCCCACAGGGTATTTAGAATGGGAAGCACAGCCATACCACATACAAAGAAAGCGGTTGTACCTGCTGATCACTTGTAAGTGAACCAGCTCCGTTTCCTATTATATAATACACACAACGTGGTGCCTGACAGTTTTATTACAGATGAGTGTGTTTATTTATTTGCTAACTTTATTTTGATGAATTTACATTTTGAATGATGCAGACATAGAAAGACGGAGTTTGTGTTACAGTGTATTAGTTATGGATTTACACAGGACTGCAAGTTGTCATATTATTGCATAGAACACAAAACTCAAGATGAACACTGAAATTTTTTTTTAGCATATAATGGGGGAATTTAACGATCAGTTTATAATACATTCTAGATATAGATTGTGCCAAAATTTGTATGGCAGACATTTATGATACTAGATACTACACTACACACTCTATGTAGGACACTTTGACAGTTTTTATGCTAACACCTTCAGTGATCAGTAGATTAAGTGGGGAGAAGCACAAGTGATGGAGCCCATCTTATGCAAAATGAAGAAAGATGGGGGGACGAAGGCTTTAATAAGTGCTTCACTCTATTTTTTTAGAATTTTTTTTAAACAACAGTAACATTTTAGGTGGTGTAGCCAGAATAATAATTAAAAAAAGGCAAAAACAGGGATATTGTCATACCTGTGCCTTTTTGGAGCTTGGCACTGGTTTTAGGTGTTGGTGTTTAGCCAAGACAGCGCCAAGCTTTGTAGTCAAGCTTTGTGTTTAAATTATATGTTTTTGCATCTGTCTGAGCTCTATCTGAACACTGACCTACTCCTTCTGCTCTGCTGATTGATTTATCTGCCACACCTTTCTCTTCCCTGCTGAATTCCCTCTGGCCATTTCACAGTTAACCTCTGTTTTGCCTAGGTTAATGATATCTTCTTTTCCACTCAATCTTGATAGATTCTGGACCTCTGTTCCAATCACGTTCTGGACGGCACCCGTGACCTCCTATGTATACTTCCTCAGTCTGTTAACCCTCAGCAGCTATTTGTCTGCTTTGCAAAGTGTGCTAGCATATCTTGCGTTCTCTCTATCTTTTTGTCATCTCTGGTTTCCTGACTTTGTCTTATGCTGACCTCAGCTCTGTTACCTGTCCATTCTCTTGGATCCTGATTTTGTACATTGCTGCCTGTTTGGTTTTGACCCTGGTCTGTTGACCTCTCCTTGTATGTTAGTTTGTCTTGTTTTTTTCTCATAACCTTGTCTAAAGCTGCATAGGACTGTTGAGGCAAGTAGGCAGAGTCAGCTGGTGGGACCTGATTAGGGCTCACTGTCTGTATTCTTCCCTGTCCCTTCTAAGGCTATATCATACCTACGGTTGTGACAAATATTCTCATTTTATTTTTGTTCTTTAACATGCTCAGCCTTAAGGGGGTGGCAACAAAAACAATCATTTATACTTACCTCCTATGCTTCCACTGGCATGGACCTTGGAGTCAGCCACAGGGCTACTTGCCACGTTTTGGGTTGGTGCACACACTGTCCCCTCATTTAATGAGCGGCTGAGCAGACAAGATCTGGGGAAACAGGGGTGGTGGCAGGGGCACAGTAGGTAAGTATATACTTTTTATTTCCCGCCCACATAATATATAAAAATAAACAGAAATATCCCTGTAAAAAAAGATGGTGCCAAGATATACAAAACTGATATATTCCCTCCAATGCACCTAAAGTCATGATTTAAGAGACCTCTCACTGTTTCTTCCATCTGATCATCTACATATGACATAATTGGTGAGTAATGTAATACAAAGTCCATAGCTTACAGCTGTCCATGACCCATAAAAATTTTAAGGACCACGTAATAACTGAAAACATTTTATGCAGAATAGAATAAAAATATGTCCAACAAATTCTGGAAATGACACATTTTATATTTTAGAGCTTTGTAGCACATGGCTGCTGAACATTCATAAATCCTAATGGATGAAAAGCAAAATAACCTTGCCCAGGCTAAAGATGTAAGCTTCTGAATCTTTCATTGGTGATACTGAACACCTTATGTTTGATGACAGTAATTGTTGTGATTAGACTATGATTTACCTGGTCTAAATATCCCATAGAGAGTGCTATGTTCTGGATCAATAGGCGTGATTACCTATTCCTTACCTCCCACTGTCCCCGGCGCCTGGAATAAGATTTCCTGCTGATTCCACAGCTCATTTGGCGTAACAGGTAAGATGAGGGAATGGAAAGTGAAGTACAAGTGCAGCAATGTATTTATACAGTATATCAAGGGCACTGTTAGCATAAGTCCACTGTAACTTTGCCAAGCCCCACATTTGTAAGTTTCCTAGCTGTGGTGACTGTGCCAGAATAGCTTTGGATGAGCATGTTATTGAATTCTGCTTTCACTCATAGCATAGTATAGATATTAATAGAGCCAAACGCCATTCAAAGCTTACAAAGTTAATTAGTCATATTTTTAATTTTCAAATTAAAGCCTTCTACTTCTTAGCATTTAAAAGAGTACTCCGCAGGAAAAAAATTTCAAATTAACTTGTGTCAGATTTATCAATTACTTCTATTTAAAAATCGCAGGAAGGCACTGCTCCACAGCATAGTGCACAGACATCAGGGCCCACCAAAGGGTGCTCTAGTGCAGCGCATCTCAAGCTGCCTGTCTGATGCTGGTTGCGTGAGTTGGCCTTCCATCTCAAGCACATGTGTAGTCCACTACCAGATTGGTGGGTATACATTACTACTACTTACCTTTCACAGTCTGTTCCCTTGGGCCGCAGTCATGCCCTCTCACACTTCTGTAGGTAATGTAACCTCCCTGGTAGGTCCTGCACACTGAACGTCCAAGCATGCGGGGATCATCGAGGTGCTGGTCGGCACTGACAGGTTACTGCATCACAGATGATGGGAGATGTAGTAGGTAAAAAACAGGGAGTTTATTATGGATGACAAGTTTTGAGGTGAACCTCTTCATCAGATCCAATGAAGAGGTACACCTTGGAACATGTCATCTGTAATAAATTCCCTGTTTTTTACCCCCTACATCTCCCATTATTTGTGATGTGGTAACCTGGCAGTTTTGATCAGTGCCTTGATGTCCTGGGATCCCCGCATACTTGGACTTTCAACGTGCAACTTTCCTCTGATGGTATACCGGGTTCTCCCAGCTCCGTGGACGGGCAGCAGGCGGCCAACTTGTAACAAGTAGGGATGAGCGAATTTACAGTAGGAACGAAGCAAAGTGCTTCGTTTCTATCTGTATTCCGCTTATCAGGCTGTGGGGCTTTGAAGTGTGCTCTGCTCTGTGCCGTTCCTCTCCAGTCGCGGGAAAAAACGTGGATCCACTCCTGGGAAGCTAAGAGAAGTTTCCCAGGACGGGATCCATCTTTCCCTAGCAGCTGGGGAGGAGCGGCACGAAGCAGAGCACACTTCAAAGCCCCGCAGCCCGATAAGCAGAATACAGATAGGAACGAAGCACTTTGCTTCGTTCCTACTGTAAATTCGCTCATCCCTATTAACAAGCAATCAGCGGTGTCGGGCTTGGAGCAGCAATATGGTGAGAGGCAATATAGCCATGTATAATTTCTACATCACGCTATGTGCGCCTTTGGTGTTTTCCTATCTTACTAGTATTGTCACATTGTTTTGCCTCAATTTGTGTCAAAATCTGCAACAAAACTCCAATGTATAATCACCCCTGGACACATATCGGTGTGCAGGGCTGGAGGCTAAATTGCTATCCAATTTTGTCCTAAGAGAGCATTGTCTGAGACAAGATGCTCAACTTACCTCATGGACAGAGCACTGAAAGTATTATAAAAAAAATACCTGCTGTGACCTCCACATGCTTTTCACTATGCAGGTTTGTAAGTGTTACAGTATGTGTCAGTCCATGAAGGTTATACTTACAATGTGTTAATATATTAATGCTGTGCCTTGCATGTTGTCTTTTAAAGGAATATATCATCCCTTTCTTAAATCTGTCCACACTTTTAACCATTACCAAATACTTAGAGAGCGTGTTTGCACATCTGACCTAGGATTTTCATCTGGAATCCTATTAACCCATAGTTCTGCATCAAATAACAACTACTGGAGCAGTAAACCTGTGTATTTGTTCATGAGTATTTCTACACATGATAAATGCTTTAACACAACACAATGATTTGCAGCTTTCACAGTGTCCCTCATAAAGTGGCTTATCCTGAGTCGAATGTTACTTTCAAGGCTCTTTGCATGTGGTTTCCAGATTGTTTGTATCTGTAGGTTGCTAAGGTCATGTACCAGCATGTGGATTCTCTAAACTCTAATCCATTTGACACTGGCTAGACTGAGTTGCAGAGTGTAAGGAATTCCCTGGTCTTTACCCTTAATCGCTGCAAGGCGGTATGGACTTTACTGCAGGATTCACAGGTTGTTATCCCCAGAATAGTTATGAGTTCGGGAGAGTAGAACTGATGGAGGAGTAAAGAAAATGAAGACTGTCACCAGAAGATGAATCAGAATGTGACCGGCCAGAGGATGGTAGATGGGATTGTAGTCAGGTCTGGAGCCAAAGGTCAGAGTTGAGAATAAGAGAACATGTATCAGATGAAAAACAAAAGGGTCCAAGGCAGGGACAATATCCAGGAACAAAGCTGAGATCAGAATCAGGGTTGATCAAGGGTAAAAAAATTTAATTTCTAATTTAAATTTATATATATTGAGAACATGTGGCTTGTACCAGTGGTGTAACTACAAAGGTTGCAATGCCTGCTGTTGCGCTCTTGCCATATAGTCCAGGGGCTCCTAGGCGTCCTTCTCACACATTAGGCATTTAAGGGTTCAGCATATTCAGGGACTTAATAGTGCCAAGACATCATGTATTACATTGCTTATTTACTGGACCATATCTGCATTCTGCAGTGCTTAAAGTGAATGTACCATCAGGTACATTCGCTTTAAGTATTGCCTATGTATAGAATGGCGCCGGCGCGGTGAAGCCGGTGCTACAATCCTTTTTTTGAACCGTGGCCTATTTATTCTAATGGAGCTGCATCATAGAGGGGAGGGGGTTTCCTCCTTCTGGGGGAGAGCCGTCCATGGGAACTGGACAGCGCTTAAAAAAAAGGTCCGCTGCACTGTCTTCCCCGCCCCAGTGCCATTCTATACATAGGCAATAGTTAAAGCGAATGTACCCACTGCACCCACTGGCAGAGCTCCCTGTCCTGACAGTTTCTCTAGTGGCTGTGCCGTGGCCCGGGGGATGCTAGGTGGTAACAGCAGTGAGCTAGTTGGTGTTTTAATTGTGCACTTGTCACAGATGCCAGGAGTGGTGATACCCCCGGGCACACTGGCACTGGACTTTGTAAGGATAACAGAACTGTGTGAGTGCAGATGCAGGTGCAGCAAATAGGAAGAAACACAGAGTAAAGCACTTAAACAAGGGTAATGCTTTACTGAGTAATCTTCAGTGCAATACAGTAGTAAACTTTTTGTAAGTGCGTCAAAAATAATCAGAAAAATAATGCCCACAACTAGGTGAAGCTAGCCTCTCAAGATTACCTGAGTAGGCTGAGAACCAGTGGACTACTTCAACTTAAGCTTTTTGCTCCACTGCAGAATAATCCTGTCTTTGGATAGTCCTGACTTGTTTCTGTTATCCCTGGCATAGGCAAGGCATAGGCAAACCCAGGTGACAGTTACCCCACCTTTGGGTTTAGCACTGCATAACTTTTAGAGGAAAGTTTCTCATAAAGGAAATCTGTAAGTTGCAGCTCCTAACAAGTGTCCTGGCCTGGGCCAGGCCCAGTTATAGGCCTTAGCAGGAGTTCTTTCTCTGTGTCTATCTTTCTCCACCATCCACTAAAAAAGACCCTCCTACCAGAAACTAACTCTCTTAAATAGGGGTGACTGGGACCAACCTCCCATTGGTGGGGAAAGTGCTAGAAAGGATGAAGTGTAAGAGTGTCATAGGAGCTAGTGATTGGATAACACATAACTGTAAGGCAGACACTAGTTAACCCTTTTCCCTTCAGCTGTACATAGTAACAGGTAGAGTGAGACACCAAGTGGTGACAGTACAAAACAACACCCTGGTGTGACACCTGACAGAGATACCTTTTAACAGGTGGAATACAGGACTTAGTGGCACACCTGAACTAGGACACTACAGCTGGAGGAAGCATTGCTCCTCCAGCCACAAAAGGTGCCCCCAGCTGTATCACTGGCATTCCCAGGAGGTGTGTAACTATCATCACAGATTCAGGCCTCATTCTCTTATCTCTTATACTTTCTCACACATTTTTTGTGCAAATATTGCTGCATTTCTTGGTTCTGATGGTATACAGTGATACCTTGGTTTAAGAGTAACTTGGTTTAAGAGCATCTTGGTTTAAGAGCTCACAGTTTTTCAAAATTGTGACTTGGTTTAAGAGCTCCCTGTACTGGGTGGGAGCAGGAGTGGGGGAGGGGCTTGGCCTGCACAGCGTGGTCTACAGCACTGTACTCTGACCCAGGAAGTCTCCCTCACCTTCCAATTTATAGTAGATCCACTTCAGGCTGAGGCTTACATCAGGGGACAGGACTGTGGATGTAATCTCTTCATAACTGTAACCCCTCTCTCCCTGGACAGAGAGTGCTGCATGTATGTGCCCACATCTGCCCTGCTCATGCCTTCATGCTCCCTGCAGTCTCTGTCAGTCCTGATTGGTCCAGGCTGAACACACCCAACTTCCCCATTGCTGTCATGTGACCACACAGGTCTCTAACAGCAGCCCTCCTTCTCTATTCTAGCCTGTTGTACTACGCTACTGCAGTATAGGGATCTGCAGTTCCATCCTGTATCTACAAACTGGGTCTGTGTTATCAGGGTTATGCAGTTACTATACATTATACTCCACATGCTAATTGCTATACTGTACAGTAACTTATAATATGACATATTCACCTGTTTCTCATTGTTTGTTTCATTTGTTTTACATGTTGTTCAGAATAATAAATGATTATTTTTGGGGTGTGGAACCAATTGTCTGCATTTCAATGATTTCTTATGGGAAAATTTGCTTTGGTTTAAGAGTGGATTTGGATTACAAGCAAAGTCCTGGAACGAATTATGCTCGTAATCCAAGGCACCACTGTATAGTGCCAATGACATAGGCACTACGTCAGAATTGTTAGATTTTCAATGGCTAAGAGCCAAGAAGAGTTTGACTGCAAGGCATTATGAGAAAGACCACTTGCTGGCACCCAAAGTCAAGTGATTCATTCACATTAGTAGTAATCTCAACATTTTGAGAATTTCAAGGCCATTCTGTTTCATTATGAGACAGTTCACTTACCTTACCTCTACCCTTTCCTAGCCTGTCTTTTTTCAACCTTACTATGTAACCATTGTGTAAGGAGATATATAGTTTTCTGCAGGATTCCAAGGTTGTAGCCCCTGGAAGTCATGGATTAGGGGCGGTAGCATTGATGGAGCAATATTAGAGGCAAGGGTCATCACAAGGAGATCAGTCAGAATGTGACAAAAAAAGATGGGGGAGTCGTCAGGAATGAAACCAAGAGTCAGACCTGGGAGTAGAACAACAGGTACCAAACAAACAATCTAAGGGGAGAGACAAAGGTCAAAATCAGGATCAATCAGGAGCCAGAACAGCAATGAACTACAGGCTTTGAATGGGCCACCCAGCAGCAGGGATATGGCAGAAGAGGGGAGCCATAACAAGAGACGATGACGTGTCTGCAAAAAAAAAAAAAAAAAAACAACTTTATATGAGCTATATGCTATGTTACAGATGGTGTTATACTAAATGTGAACATAGCCTTATTATGTAACACATTTAATGATAGTGGGTTTAATTAGTTTTTTGTTTGTTTTTGGTACAAGGGATAAGTTGTAAGGGGGTTCTGTTTATATACAGTAGGTGTATATTAACTGTTTTTCTTATACATCTAGGGTTTTCAAAAACACTGTAAATGTAGGAGAAATGTTGTAACGTAAATCTTCTAAAGTAACAATTAAAAAAAAAAATAACCATTATTAACCTGTCCCCCCACCCTCTTTCCTTGAGGCCACAGTGCCATCACTACCCAGGCCGTCCCCACAAATTAGTTTAGCACTCTTTTTCAGTCTGACACAATGCTCTCTGCAGACTTCTCTGTCTGAGACAGGAACTGTCCAGAGCATGAAAGGTTTTCTATAGGGATTTGCTACTGCTCTGAACAGTTCCTGTCTCGGACAAAGATGTCAGCAAAGAGCACTGTGTCAGACTGAAAAGAATACACCATTTCCTACATGACATACAACAGCTGAAAAGTACTGGAAGTAGGGATGGTCCGAACCGAGTTCGTACGTAGTTCGTACGAACCCGAACCATCCGCAATGATTACCGCTGTCTGCCGGCTCCTTGCAGCGGGCGGATCCAGCGGGAGGAACGCCTGGAAAACTGGGATACAGCCATAGCCATAGGCTGTATCCCAGTTTTCCAGGCGATACTCCCGCTGCACGGAGCGGGCAGACAGTGGTAATCCGATGCCGAGCGTTCGGGTTCAGCCGAACCCGAACCTTGGCGGGTTCGGACCATCCCTAACTGGAAGATTTTTAAATAGAAGTAATTTACAAATCTTTATAAATGGCCGCACCAATGGTACAGCAATCATTCCTTCGTCTCGATACTCGACACTGACTGTTACTTGTTTGTAGCCCTTTGTAACCTGTGTAAAGGGACTTCTTGATAAGTTTCCCCTTATGTCTGAATTGATTGTGAAACACAGATACCAATTAATCAGAAATTACATTAGTTTGTGCCTAACATCACACCAGCATTTGTCATACACGAGAACATCCTTTTATATGAGAGATGTGTTCCGTTCCTGCTACATACCCATATTCTCATGACCTGCTCCTTAATCTCGACCATACTCCCCCAGCCCAGCTCAAAATATAAAACCTCCAAAATAAAAAAAGCAACATGTAGTCTCCTTGGCTCCGTGTCTAAAGAAGCTGCCAAAAGTACATAGCACAACATGTTTAAACAAACTCAAGATATTATTATCCTCAGCATAAATAGCCTCCATTAAATATGTGATAGTTTAAATAAATTTCAAGTTAAATGCAAATTAAAATGGAGACCACCTGTCCCTATAACCCTCTACCCCATGAGAATGGTCTACAGTTCATTGATATCTACCAAGCCTACTACTGAATCTTTTATTGTCAAGCAGTCCAAAAGCTGATCTATTTTCCAGGCAATCTTCCCACGATTTATATATAAATTTTTTGTAGCGCTCCTTAGTGGTTCAAATTGTTCTTTGCTGTAGAAAAAGCCTGGATAAGCTCAGACCTTTCTGTATTTTTAAAAAATTTGTTAAATAAATACAAAAAATAATTGTATTCATAAGCATGACATTTACATTTACCTGAAACAAGCTGGAGTGGTGTGTGCAGTGTTCAAAGCCGCTGCGCATCCGGTATGTGTGAAGGCATCCTTAAAGGGTATTCTGGTGCTATTATTATTATTATTTATTTTTTTTTAACTGTGCTCAGGGTGCAGTTAAATAGAAAATAAAATAAAAAAAAAATGGAAATAAATATATGGTATTGTGGTGCTGTGCCCAGAAAAACACACCTCTTCCACCTGTGTGGCCGCCCTTGTATCCTACCGTATTACTGTACCTCCTCTGCCTCTCATTTCTCGCTGCTGTCTGATGTTTTTTCTATTAATTTTTCATTGTTGTGCATTGGAAGAGAGGTAGTCGTATATGGCGATTTTATCCCAAACTCTATATTGTAAATGGAAAAGTTGGGGGTCGTCTTATACGCCCAGTCATCTTATATGCTGGAAAATATGGTATATATATATATATAAGATATAGGAACAAGATATAGAAACAAGATAGATGGGTGTGTATATACAGTATATATATATATATATATATATATATATATATCTTGTTCCTTCTCTGTTCCCAGACACACTCCACTTCCTTCTCTAGAAACACCTCAGAATTATCAGCTATTTTACCTATTAGGCTGGGTTTACACTATGTAAAAATGACGGCCATCCTATATAACATTAGCCGTCATTTCGCAAATAACGCCGGTTATTTGCACAATGACAGCGGTCATCATCTTACATAGTGTGAATCAAGGGCACCAGCGCCTCGTGTCTCACCGTGGGAGAACCAAGGAAGGAAGACAGAATGTTGAGGTGTCCCTTGGATTTGGTGCATATCACCCCGCTAGGTGCAGCGGGGGATCCATCATTGTTTGGTGAAGAAGTGGTATAAAAATGGATTAGGGACTTCAAGGCCGAAGGTACCATAAATGGGATATTCCCAAACTTGGAGGCCGTACAAGTGGACACAACAGAAATAAAAAAGCAATGGTACCCACAATGCACACCGCCTTACATGTGACAGAGGGTCCCAAGCTTTATAGACTCTTACCCTTAAATGGGGATTGTCACTAAAAATAACTTTTTGTTAGACATGTCAAAAGTTATTGATCACAGCGGATCTCACAGTGCTCTGATCAGAAGATATAGCCAGGGAGAGATCACAGCAGCGAGATCCTCTCCCCAGCCGGCCACTCAGTCTGTCAATATTTTCTCATAGACTTACATTGAGAATATTGACGGACTGTGTGGCCAACCAGGGAGTGCTTCGCACTGCCGCAATCTCTCCCCAGTTATATGTTCTGATCAGAGCTCTGTGAGACCCGCTGTCTCTAATGACTAGTCAAAAGGTATTTTTTGTGACAGGTATGCTTTAATCCACCAATGGTCATGTGAAGGTGTTACACAGACTCAACGACAATGATAGAAAATTATTGCATTATTTTGCATTTAGACTGCAAATGAACAAGAAAATAATCACAGCAAGTTTGTACAAAGGTCATTCCATAGCCTGCAGTAAGTTACAGCAGGAATAACGGTCAAGGTTCCGCATAGTAATATTTCGAACATACTTTTTAATTAGTGCCTAGCTATAGAGTATCCATTACACAGTGAAAGATTTATAGCTACGTGGAATTTGGTCAACATAATATGTCTCTTGTGGATAAAAAATATGGTTCGAATTTATATAGATTTGTCATCGGTTTTCTTAAATTCTAATAAGACATGAGATATGACCCCTTCAAGGCCAAAAGGCTTGCAATGTTCTGGATTCCCCATGAAGGGATTTAAATATGTCCTTATTAATGCTTTAACAGAGTTACACAAAAGTACAGCCCAAATCTCCTCTCAAGAGCTTTAATCCTTACAAATAATATACAACAATGGCCTCATCATCAATTGTACCGGTCCACCCAGGTCTTGCAAAGGCTAAAAGGGGAGAGAATTACAGATGGCAGTACATATTATTACATTTATCACATCTTAGGGAAAAACATATTTCACCATTTTCCCACAATATTTATAGTTCTGCTATAACTAAAGTGCAGAGATGTGAGCCATATTTCTAATAGGAATCGTAATAGGACCCTTACAGTAAGTTTGGGCTTGCGTGAACCTGACGCTCAGTATTTGAATTCCAGTGGCTTAAGAAGATGGATGCAGCGCTAGCGCTGCATCCATCTTTTTCAGCCACTGGGATTTAAATACAGAGCGTTTGAGTTCACACAAACCCAAATTTACAGTAAATTTGCTCATCTCTAGTTACCACACAGAGTATCAACTGCTTACAATTGATGTATGTTTTGTCACTAAACATAAGATCAATACAAAGGCTGCAGACCCCTGCAGAGACAGCTGTTCTGTTGTTTAAGACTGATTTGTCCTCTAATTCAAAACTCATGGAAACACAAGACCGCCTTTCAAATCTGACTATAATTCAAGGACTTGTATAAAGTATGTGTATACCATTAACCACGCTTGCTGATAATGTACTCTTATGGTGTTGCAGGACATCTTACTTGATGTATCAATTGTCAAATGTCAATAAGTATAACTCATATACCGCATGTACAATAATTTAAAATGCTCAGAAATCAGTTAAAAGTTAAATCGGGCAGATTACAAGTTGAATTAGTAACAGCTTGGTCTTTTTGGAATAGCCAAAAGTGCTGTGCCATGAATTATCCAAAATGTCAGTATGGTATCATGGCATAATTTATAAGAAACACGTTTTTACGTTTGAGTTACGGTATGACTACCATTCTCACTGTTCAACCAAAGTTCACTGTTCACTGTTTAACCTGTGAGAATAAAAGATGTCCATTTTCTGTGGACGTCGGACTCATCTCTGGTAATTAGCATAACGCGCACAGGGCTTCCAATGGCGATTTCTCGGTGGCAAGACCAAGCCCGGGGCTCGACCGGGGGTCGGATGCCCCGGCAGCCGGGGTGAAAGGTTCGCTTTAAAGTGTACCTGTTGTTATAACTTTAGTTATAACTAAGCATAGAGAAGGAAGCACTTAAGCCCTTAATTCCCCTTACAACCCATCTGGCATTTACTAGTATTACTAGGTGTCAAATCCATCCCTGCTACATGGCATCTGTGCAGTGTTGCCCAACTTCCAGCAGCAAAAAAAAAAAAAAAAAAAAAAAAGTTGGATTTCTGGCCCTGGTGGTGGGCACTTAAGTCCCCCTTGTTAGCCATGGCACTGGGGTGTTCTTTTTCTCACCCAGCTCTGGGCAGGACTAATCTGTAGCAGATAAATCTGTGGACTGCTGCTTCCCCTCACCTTTGCCAGTAGGGGTCATTGAAGGGTCATGGTAGACAATGGTATCCACTAGGTGGGTAGATAGAAAAGAATGGCTTTGTGTATGACTTTGACATTGTTTTGACACGTGTTTGGTAAAAGGAGAGCACAGTCTATTATGGAGTTCCCCAGAAGGAAAATTGTGCTTTTCTCCCACTATGTCTCCCAGTGCCTTACAACCACATAACATTTCCCCAACCCCAGAAAATATTTTATTATCAGTTTTATTAGTATTTCTAATTAGGTTTTTTTTGGATTGTTTTTTTGCTACTAGTGCTATCCCCACCAAAGTGCAGCCATAGGCACTGGGCATCCAGTACCTATTAGTAAATCCTCCTCTGGTTATCTGTACACTGTGTCAGAGTGTTAAGGATGTGATATTTTGTATATTTAGTGCAACCATTACAATATGGCGCAGTACCATAATATGACATATACCATAACAATATGACACATACCATGAGGGGGGCACCGACCTAAGGAACAGCACAGACAAGCTCCTATCATAAAAGATCAGCCCTGTTCAGTAGTCTGTTATTATGTCTGCCAAGATTTCACCAACTATGTATACTTAGATGACTTATGGTACACAACTGTTGTATTCCATTGTTGCATGAAGATGGGCTGTTGAGTTCAACATGTCTCCATATCTATTTTCTCTTTTTTATGGCCCCTTTTGCCCACAGATTTTTTTTTTTTTCACATCTTTTCTACGTTCATTTTGTGAACAAACAATAAGTTTGTCGTATTGGTAAGTCTGTATTCTTTTGTTCCAGCAGATTCTATGCTATTATTAAAAAGTTTTTTGTGTTTTATTTACTGTTTTCTTTTGTTAAAGTTTCACATTTAATTATTTTTGGAAAAAAATTTTCAACTGAATTTTGCAGTAATAAACCTTGAAAAACATGTCTGGTTTATAAGAACCAAATATATGATGTACTCAAGAAATTAAATACGCAGAATGGAAATCTCATTGTTAAATGTCTGACTGTTTCCCATAAATCAAAATCCTGGGTGAAAACATAAATCTTGAGTATGTTTTTAAAGATTTCCAGATAGCATAGTCCCACAGAGCTGGGGCAGTGTAGTAGAACTGGGCCCCAAAGAATGCTGAACACATTCTGGGAGCTGTCAGCAGTCTTCTACCTGTGGATCAAAGTGAGCAAGTGGGGGCATAGTGAAACCTATATGTGCATTAGACCTAGCTATGCCATTAGTCAATGCCATTGTCAAACTATACCGTAAGGGATGATAAGATATAATGCGTGTTACATTTTAAAAAAAATTACTGTCAAACTATACTATATTCAAGGGATGATAAGGGACGATAAGATATAATGTGTGTTACATTAAAATTGATAAGCATAGTCTAAAAAAATTACTAAGCATAGCCTGATTTTACAGTCACACTATTATGACTACTCCCTACGTTCAGTGTTGGCAGCATGTAGCTCACACGGAAATCACATGTTGTGACCTGGCTTTTCAGATATTTAAGGTGTGCAACTGTCAGCATGTCCCTTGTTGCTGTAACGGGTAAAAGGGTTGCAAAAAAGGATGATTATTAAGGGTAGCAGTAGTTCTGAAACTGTTAACGTTTTGAGAATGAGTGCATGAAGGTAGACTGACATGTTACAATAGAGCAGCTTACTGCCAAAATTAGCCAGGAGGCTATCAGAAGTGTGTCTAAAACAACAGTCCAGCAAATCCTACTGGGTATAGGGCTCCAAAACAGACAAATGGTCACTGCTCCTCTGCTAATAAAGTGGCATTGACAGAAAAGGCTTCAACTTTCATGGCAAAATTGGAATTTGACCTCCACTGATTAAAAAAGGGTTGCCTTCTCTAATAAGCCACATTTTTTTGCAGCATTGAACGGATTGGACATTGGAATCTCAGGTGAGAGACATCAGAGAAAAAACACCCTGCAACCATCGCTAGTAGAACACAAGAAGGTGGTGGCAGTATTATGGTTAGAGATGAGCGGAACTTTCGGACTTTGGTCCGAAAACCGCTCACTCCAGTGCGATACCTGCGATCCCGAGTGCATAGTTGCGCTCCCGGGAATCTGAGGCCGGGATCTTCCAGGGAATTCAAGATACATTCCCTGGAAATTCAGGGAATGTATCTTGAATTCCCTGGAAGATCCTGCCCGCAGATTCCCGGGAGCGCAACTATGCACCCGGGATCGCAGGCATAGTAATTGAGCGAAGATGCTCGATCATCCCTAATTATTGTCTGGGAAATGTTTTTATAGCATTCTCTGAGCCACTCATCCATGTAGAAGGCAATCTCAACACATTTGGGTATGAATCAATCCCTGCAGATCATGTAGGCCCATACTTGTTCGTTGTCCTCTGAGGATGCGACATGGCTCATGGCTGAAAATGTACAACATTGGTTAGAAAAGCATGGACAAGACTTCTAAGTATCACCTTGGTCCCCTAATTTCCTGGATATAAACACAATTGAGCATCTTTTGGACCACTTGGATCATTGTGTTTGCTCTATAGAACATTATACATGCACCCTACTGAGTCACTCCTGGCCTGTTTAGCTGCTGTGTGTGCTAAACGCAACAGTGACTGTGGATATTAGCTGGTGGTCATGATAATATAACTCGTTACTCAACCATCTATAATATAAACTTTTAGAAAACAATTACATATCACGTATTCAAGTGAATACATACAGTATATTCACTTGAATACTGTGTAGCATTTGGTAGTGATGGGTGAATAATCATTGACTGAATACATCCTTATCTAGACCATTCTAAAAGGTGCAGATGAAGAGTCAGGATTTGCAGTTTAATGTGGCCAATGCAATTATTGTAGTTACATGAATTATTGTAGTTACATGAACAATGTTACAAGGGTGGAGAGAGGGTTCAGGTAAAGGACATTATCACGTGATGATCCTCCTATGTAGTTGATGCTATAATGGGCAGATTTGGCCATTATTACATTGGTAAAACTAATAGACCTCTATTTGAAAGAGTAGCAAGACACCTTAGCATAAAAGCAATGTGGTTGGCCTTACAGCACTGGGGTCCTGGGTTCACATCCCATCAAGGGCAATATTTTGCCTGCGTTTGCATGGGGTTTCTCCCAAAACATACAGATAGGTGAATTTAGATTACGAGTCCATATGGAGACAGGGACCAAAATTGACAAACTATATAAAGTTGGCGCTATACAAATAAAAGCATATATGTAAGTTTCACAGTCAATCAGTTTATGATATGTATTTCATGGGCCTCAAACATATAAGTGTTCTCCCTGTAAGAGGTGATCCGTGTAGAGCCTTGTTAAATAAAGAAACTGAAATAATACTCTGCGTACACACTGTGGGGCCTCTTGGTCTGAACGAGCACTCCGATATGTTTGCTTAGTTTTAACAAGTTTTGTAGTACACCACCAGTTACATACGGTTGATGTGACTGGAGTTGTATGTATTGTTTGTTCTTTTATGTAAATATAATCACTTCATACAAGTGTGTATGCACCTTTAGGCTCGGTTCACACTACGTATATTTCAGGCAGTATTTGATCCTCAAGTCAGGTCCTCATAGCAACCAAAACCAGGAGTGGATTGAAAACACAGAAAGGATCTGTTCACACAATGTTGAAATTGAGTGGATGGCCGTCATATAACGGTAAATAACTGCCATTATTTCAATATAACAGCCGTTGTTTTAAAATAACAGCAAATATTTGCCATTAAATGACGGCCATCCACTCAATTACAACATTATGTGAACAGAGCCTTTCTGTGTTTTCAATCCACTCCTTGTTTTGGTTGCTATACAGCCTCACAAATACAGCCTCAAATATACATAGTGTGAACCCAGCCTTAAAAGGGAGGGCTGCGACAAAGTGAGAAATAGCATGAGAAACAGCCAACACCCATGTGTCTCCATCCCACGCCTCTACTGATGGAATAAAAACATCTTTTGGAATATGAATATACTTTGTACTTCTCTGTGTTGGATTATTGTTGGACTACTCTGTACCAAGCACCACTAGGCTTCATTACATGCCATCCACAGTACACTGCAGTGGAAGAGTCAGTGGCAATATATCTGCTAGATAAGAGGACAATTGCAGTTTGAGTAGTGCCGAAGTCCACCCTCTAGTGTAAAACTAATAGACGTCTAATATAAAACTAATAGACATCACATATTGACGGAATAAAACTACTATACAAGGGCCAGAAAATACTACGCAATGACCACTTTCTATCACACAGTAGTATTAGATTTACACAGGCTCGGCAGATTCTATAAGAGACTACAGTGCAGTTACATCTTTTCTGATTGGATTTCTTGACTTTTTTCCTTTTACAGCCCAGACCGCCATGACAATTTCTTCCAGCAATGGAATTTTCTCGCCGCTCCCTACTCCTATACAAACTACCCATTATAGTGCCACACAAATAAGAATATCCAACACAGTATTGTACAGTAGTTAGCCCCCTTCTGTGTCGCCCCCCACAATTATAATTTTCTATTGGTTCACAATAGTAAAAAAATGAATTGATAGGTCCCTATCAATAGGATTCAGACTAATGCCATACAATTACATCTCATTAGTATTGTGTCCTTAGATTCTGTACACTTTATCATTAAAACTATTGCACAGCTGGTTCACACATGGTTAATAAAAGATACAATAAATGTGAGGTGCATGATTTTTCAATTTAGTGTTCTTTGAATTGTCCTCTCAAGCCCTAGATTAGCCATATCGTTTATTATCAGTTTTATCTGGAGAGTCTTTGCTTCTATTCTGAAATCTGAGTTGATCCAGAAATGACTGTGCAAGCAAATGTAATAGTTATCTTTGTCTTAAGGGTTGACTGGAAAATGAAATTCCACGGCATGCTCTGTTACAATAGTCTAATAAGAAACAAATTATTATGCCAATGCGCCTTCATTTGCTTCATTTGCACTTCTTTGAATACTGTGTAAACGCAGATCTACTCCTTCTGCTCCGCTGATTGAATTTTTACCATACCCATCTCTTCCCTGCTAGTTTCCTCGGGCCACTTAACAGTTAATCTGTGTCTTGCTTAGGTGATTGGTATCTGGTTTCTCCTTCAGCTTTGCTGTGTCTGTTTCTGTTTGTGTAAATGTGGTCCAATCACATCCTAGACTGGGTCCCTGACCTCCTATAACAATTCCCTGATATCCACACTGGCTATGAGTTTTCTAGCATGCAAGTGTCTCCATATATTTTCCTGTATTGTTATATGGCATTCCCTAACTTCGGTTCTGTTACCTGACCATTCACTTGCATCCTTTTTTTGTAATTTTCTGCCAGTTTTGTTTCACACAGATTGCTGACTACTCCTTGGATGTAACTTTGTCTTGTCTTGTTCTGTGTTATCACCTTATTGTAAGTAGGGGCCATCTTTGTTGTTATTTGCAGTCATCTAGGACTGTTAAGGCAAGTAGGCAGAATCAGCTGGTGGGACCAGATTAGAGCTTACTGTCTGTGTCCTTCCCTATACCCTACCTACGGTTGAGTCACAAATCCTGAAGAAAGTTGCCAGCATTTTTGCAATAAAAATAGAGAATCTTAAGTAACAGAAAATTATAAGTTGACACCCTAATCCTAAGGGGTACTTGGCTTTTGTTGGATTTACTATTATACGTGTTGACCCTTATACATGATGATGTCCTAGTTTAGCTGCAAAGTGGACATCTGGGTTCTTACTTCATTGCCCTGTTTTGGGTTTGATTTGGTTTGGTTCTACCACCCACCAAATCATACCTAGGCTGGCTTTGAGTCATCAAAACCAATGTGAGCAATTGAGGACTCCCCAAGACCTATAAAAGTATCCTGGGGCATCTGGCACTAAGATGTTTGCAGCAGTTTCTTCAAGTCATGTCAGTTGCATGGAGAATGGGGCTCTCCAGGGATTGGAGGGAAATTAACCTTTTCCGTCCATGACACGCTGTTGCTGTTTGTTCTTCTTACAACCACTTTTGCAGGACCCTAAGTGGGGTAGTTTCTATGTAATTTGGCCAATAGAGCGAATCTTATAAAAATGTCCCCCTCCCCATCTTTGCTATGTAAGGGTATCTGCACACTTGGGAAATTTGATGGAAAATCTGTCACGGAATCCGCCGCTCGCGGATTGTGGCAGGCACGTGCGTCTCCACCCGTGTCATAGACTCCATTCTATGCACGAGCGGATTCCGTCGTCCGTCCAAAGAATGAACACGTTCATTCTTTGGACGGACGACGGATGCCACCCGCGCATAGAATGGGATCTATGACACAGGCGGAGACGCGCGCACCGCAGTCAGCGAGTGGGCATGAACGGTGGATTCTACAGCAGATTTTCCGTAAAATCTCCAAAGTGTGCACATGCCCTAGATAATGCTAAAATAATATGTTGCAGTGGCTACTGATACTGAGCCCGAGGAGGTCCAGAAAAATGTCTTTGACCAAAACGATCCATAGCCATTACTTCTTAATGATCATCTGATACTACCTTGTTTGATTGGAGTGTGTCTAATGACTGCTTGGAATAAATATAACTTTATTTGTATCTTTATCATTTCCTGAGTGCCATGATTAATCAGACCCTGTTCAGGAGAACGAGCTGGGAAAAGACCACAAACAGCGCATTCACTTCCAACTCCATGGGGGGATTTACGAACGGTACGCCAGAGGCGTACGCCAGGGAGAAGGAGCAGATTCGCCCTTTCTCCCTGGCGTACGCCTCCCATGCGAGCTTGCTGTGGCGTGATGAGGCAGGGAGGTGGCGTGGTCTCATTTATCATGATTTATGCCTGCTCGCAGGCGCAAATCATGACGCAAATCTACACCTACAAATCTATGCTGGACGCCTCTTAGTGAATCTTACAGCGAAAAAGGGGCGGGGCCTTATACACCGTATACCTGTACACCGGTCTTTGTAAATCCCCCCCGTGTCTTGTAACCTAGATGGACTTTCAATGGGGCTTTCTAGGTTTCAGACACGGAGTAACGCGGTCGTCTCCCCGCTCATTTAACTGATCAGCCAGGGTCTGTGTATTCTCTGACTTTTTTATTTTATGGACAGGTACTTTTTAATGTTGTGTCTGATCTCGGTAAGTACTTTAGATGCAACAAATGCCAGCTTTCTTACAACCATAATACATTTCAACATACAGTAATTAAATATTCTGTCATGGAATTCCCACCAAATTTATCTGTAGATAATCCACTAAATGTGAACATGGCCCTAACAATTTTTAACATTTTCATTTAAAAATGTTTGTTGGGTATTAATTTATTCTAGTGATATGATAGCTGTGAATTCCTGAGCTGTTGCAAAACTCCAACCTCCAAGACATAAGAGAATATCTTCCCTGGACATGCTAGTAGTTTCACAACAGCTGTGGGGCAAAAGGTTAGAGATCCCTAGTTTGTGGGATGAAAAATGAAAATGGATGGCTAATGCGCATCTAACATTTTATAGGATTTTCTTGCTGATGTGGGGAGAAAATACACATAATCTAATTTTTCTCATATGTGTCTTTCTGATTAATAATCTTATGACAATAAAATTCATAAACTATTAAGATCACATAACTTTTTTGGTCATAGAATATGCTATCCTTTACCAGAAATGGATATTTCAACATACTTTCTTTCCATGGAACTAAGTGGTATTGTGTAATAACAGATTAAAGTATTATTTACTAGTATTTATCTATTTAGAATTGAAAGAATGAAACATAATGACCTTTGTGCATGACCTTAGAACTGTTACTACTTTGCAGAGGAAATTCTGGAAATTGACCTCCTGATTGGTCAATTCCTTTAACGTAGGAATTCCCCTAGAAGTCCTTCCATTATGTATTTTTAGCTAAGGACAAGAAGGACAGGAAGTTAAAGGGAAACTGTCATAGGAAAATGGAATCCCATGTTAGGGCATCATTCAAAAGGTGTAGTGATGCTGAGCAGTCCAGTGTACTCATAAAATGCATTGTTACTATTTCCTACAACACAAATATTGCAGTGCTAACTACTATTAAATGATGCTATTGGATAGAGCACCATTTCCCACTTAACAAGAGTGTATATACAGCCTTCCTGTCAAGTTACCCTTCAGTACAGTATAAAAAATCTATAAGGAAACTGATAACAAAATTGATCTCAATGTTTTCAAGTTAAATCAGTTTTGATGCTGGAACAATCACCCTCATTCTTGATTACATTTGGTGGATTTAACGAATGGAGTTGTGGATCCACTGAGCCGCCACTAGCAATGGCGTAAGCCTCATCAGGGAGCGGAGTCTAAGTGGACGCTGGTCTTCACCAGAGCCCGCCGAAAGGTGAGATGGACTTGCTGTGGCAGACAACCCCCAGGTCGCTACCCCTGACTTGGCTTGCTAGAGGTGGTGGGAGAGGTGCAGCTGGAGACACGTAGGCAGGATAGCAGGCAGGAACACAGCGGGCGTCACAGGCAAGAATCATGGGCAGGAATCACTTTAATAGGTCAGGGAACTTAGGCTGGCACCACAGTACTAGGAAAAGCACTCAGAGGCTCCAACAAGGGAGCCATGGCAGGGCTAGGCTTTATACACATCTGCTGCACATTGCAGCTAATTAGGGGTGCACTGGCCTTTTAAATCAAAGGGAGCCGGCGTGCACCCATCCCCATCTCCTAGGGTGTGCATGCCCCGCGAGAAGCAGACAACCCAGGAGCGAGGGAAGGGAAGATGCCCCAAGAAGGGGCCAAACAGGAAGCAGAGCAAGGGCACCCAGACAGCGGGAGCAGTGGCGGACCAGGGCACGGGTCGCTGCTGCAGATATAACAGTGGACATATATTTTTATTGAATTATATAACTATGTAACTGTGTAAGTTAGAATAACCATTTGCATTATGGAAGAGAGAAATGTCAATTTGAAATGAGAATATAGCATTTTTATTAACATTCCTCGGCAAAAATAATTTTTAATGCAAATAGAAGTAATAAAAAGCCGACTTAAAGTGTCTCTATTGTTTGGGAAAGCCATACAGACAACTCAAAAGTTTTGATCGGTCCAGGTCTGAGTGTTCAATGACACAAGTCCTCTCCCCGCTCTGTATTTAAAAAAAAAAAAAAGAGTCAGGCTCATAATGTACGTCTGTGGAGCCCAATTTTTTTTTCCCGTGCTGCAGCGCGGTCCTCTCCCTGCTTGTTTCCCCAATCAGTACAGGTCCAAACACTCAGACTCGGACCAAACTAAATTTTTGACATGTCTCTATGGCATTTCAAATGGTTCCAGACATACTCACTATTGATTCACAGGCTCACCTGCATTTCTTCAGTGCCCCCTGTTCCTCTGCATGGTATTTTGATGTGTTGTCCATAGTGATGATATATGATATCACCGCATAGGTCAATTGTGGCCCACAGCAGTGATACATCATACAATTGCGTTGCCAAAACAGCCACCAGGAGAATAAGAAAACATCTTGTAACAGGTGAGAATTGTTGAGGTATGTTGCAAAGTTTATGTTAATATTTTAGGCCATTAGAAATATAATTAATACAACTAGATGAAATAAAACCTTTAACAATTTCCTCTTCATAGAAACCAACCAACCAACCAACTAGTATTTTATGTTTAATTTTCTATATGATGGATTGTTTTGACCTATTTACATTGCAAAGTTGACTGTGAGCCAAAATGTGAGATTTCCTCTGTACAATAAATTGTGCTGTTCAACATAATTTCATTATCTCTTTTTTTTGTGAACAAAAATAATCTAATTATAAAAGAGATCTATCTTTTAAAGCTTCTCTGTTCTAGATTTCTTTATTCTAATTTAAGAAAAAAATTGATAATCCTAAGGAGTTCACACTTAGCAGCCATGATCCAACCATGGTCCAGCACCCCCCCCCCCCCCCAAAAAAAAAAACAAGTTACATTTAAATCTATCTAGCTTTATCTGTAAGTATTTTAATTCGATGTGATTCATAGTAAGAGCCAAAGCAAATGAGACCATCCACTTGCCCTCACATGCCCGCCTTATTTATTCATGCTTTCTTATACTCACCCTTCATTCTAGCTAGAGATATTCTTTAAAATTTTGATAGCCATAATATAGAAAAGCACATACATAGATTTTCAGATGTAACATTTCAGATATGTCTAAAGGATTCTGGTTGGTAAATAAATATTGCAATTTGCCACAGATCGCCAAAGTTTTTAAAGAAGACCATGAGCTGATACAAGAGTGGTGTGGGGTAAGCTCCTGAGACTGCCCTTATTGCAGTAACTGCAAGGCGCATGGATGAGAATACTCTTCTTTCCAATCTCATTTATAGCAGAAACTTAGTAAGTACAATTAAGGGCCTTTTACAGGGGGCGATTATCTTCCAACAGCTTTGCTAGAATGCTCCTGTGGCCAATAATCAGCCTGTGTAAAAGCGATAGGGAAAATGTAAAAGGACAGGGAAAATGCCCGATCCTCAGTTAATCGTCTGTTTAGAGCAGGCTTTAAAATTTATCATTGTTGGCAACACATCCTGCTGTGTACACAGGATTATGTGTGGCCGATAGCAATAATAGGAAACTGACAGGTATCTGTCTTCTCCAGTCCTCCGGACTCCTCCTGCATGCAGTGTAAAGGCACTGCAAATGGTCACTGATCACAGTGCTTGGCGATCATTTGCACACCAGTGGCTGAGAAATCTTTCTTCTAAAAGGGCCCTTAGACATCAACATAAATATTTTATAATTAATTTGCCAAGTTTATATAGTATGTACAAGTGAAATATATAATATTTTAAACATTAAATTGAAGCTGTGAGGTAGAAAAAACATATTAAAATAGTCACACCACCTTATGGGCAAAAAAAAAAACTTCTTCATTGTGTATTGGCTACTTCCATCCAGAACTATAATAATGAGATATTCTCTACTGCAGCCATGTGCCATATCCCGATTAGTCTTAAGTGTTACTGACAGGTAGTGAGGCTCCAGGCAGTAAGTGATGTAGAAGGACTAGATACAGGAATAGGTAGGGGGTAATCGTATCATAAGTGATAGCCAGCATGGTTTTACTAGGACAGAAGTTGTCAAATGAACCTGTTCTGTTATTGAGGTAAATAAAAGTCTGCACAGAGCACGCTGGTACATGCCTCTATATAAATCCCAGCACATCTGAGCTGCCTATGAGTGCTGTACCCCAAGGATCAGCAATGGGTCTATTTTTATGCAGATAATTTATTAATGATATGGAAGATGCGATTAACAGCACTTTTCTATCTTTGTAGATGACACCTGTGACACCTGTGTACTACAGGAAAGTCTATGGGAGATGCGCATAAGTTAGAACAGACTTAACCCTTTGAGGACCAGGCCCAAAATGACCCAGTGGACCGCGCAAATTTTGATCTTAGTGCTTTCGTTTTTCCCTCCTCCCCTTCTAAGAGCTCTAGCACTCTCAGTTTTCTATCTACAAGCCATGTAAGTGCTTGTTTTTTACAGGAATAGTTGTACTGTGTAATGGCGTCATTCATTTTACCATAACATGTATGATGGAACCCCCAAATATATTATTTATGAAGATATAAATAGGTGAAATCGTAAGAAAGAATGCAATATGGTAACGTTTGGGGGGTTCCTGTGTCTACGTAATGCACTATATGGTAACAGCGACATGACACTATTATTCTATAGGTCAGTCCGAACACAACCATATGCAGGTTACACAGATTCTCTAATGTTATATATATTTTTTTTATGAAATCCTTTTTTTTGGCAATTAAATATTAATAAAATGGGCCTATTGTGACGCTTATAACGGTTTTATTTTTTCACCTATGGGGCTGTATGGGGTGTCATTTTTTCCGCCATGATCTCTAGTTTTTATTAATACCATACTTGTGAAGATCGGACGTTTTGATCACTTTTTATTGATTTTTTTTAATATATAATGTAACATAAAATCGGTAACCTGCGCACTTTTTCCCCTCTTTTCTTGTACGCCGTTTACCGGTCGCAATGACGCTTGTTATATTTTAATAGATCGGACAATTACGCACGCTACGGTATATTATATGTTTATCTATTTATTCATTTTTATATGTTTTATTTATATAATGGGAAAGGGGGGTGATTTAGACTTTTATTGGGGGAGGGGTTTTGGGGTAGTGTGTTAGTGTTTTGAACTTTTTTTTTTTTACACTTTTGAAGTCCCTTTGGGGGACTTGTACATACATTACTTTGATTTATACACTGATGAATGCTATGCCATAGGCATAGCATTGATCAGTGTTATCGGCGATCTGCTCATTGAGCCTGCCTGTGCAGGCTCAGTGTAGCAGATCGCCGATCGGACCGCACGGAGGCAGGTAAGAGACCTCCAGCAGTCCGTTTCAACGATCGGGACCCCCGCAGTCACACTGCGGGGGTCCCGATCGGTAAGTGACAGGGGACTTCCCCTGTCACTTACACTTAAACGCTGCGGTCGCGCCGCGATCGCGGCGTTTAAGGGGTTAATGACACGCGGCAGCGCGATCACTGCAGCGTGTCATTACCGGTGAGGTCCCGGCTGCTCACTGCAGCCGGCCCCCACCTCCATAGCGGGAATAACACCCATGACGTAAGGTTACGTCATGGGTCGTCTGGGGACAGACTTCCATGACGTAACCCTACGTCCAGGGTCGTCTAGGGGTTAAAGGGGTATACCGGGGAAAATCAATAAATTAGTAATGGAAAGGGTTAAGCAAGGTTAACCCTTTCCTAATAGACTTACCTGTCCTGAATTGGCCCCCAAGGAGATCTTCGGTCCTGTCACGTGATCGTCCAGCCGCCAACCATCTTGTTTCCTATGACTTCCCAGACTCTCTCTACTTCCGGTCCGGTGACGTCACCATACCCAGCCTGCGTCCAGCGCTCCCTCTTAATAGCAGCAGAGCACTGAACCCTGATTGGCTGGCTAGCGTGTAGCAGCCAATCAGGGTTTAGTGCTCTGCATCCCCACCACGCTCCATAGTGGGGGTCCCCTGGGCCTTCTGTAAATTACCAGGGGTTGTGGGGGCTCAGTGCGGAGTTACATGGGCAGGACCGGCATCAGCATCTGGCCCTGCAGCACTACAGCGCTCTTGTGTGGCATCTGACATCACTCTGCAGAACTCTCCCCCCCCGGGTGTCAACAATGCCGACCCTGAGTCCCGGGAGGGGTGGGCGGCATTACTTCATTCATAGCCACCAGACAGGAGCAATGTCGCCCGCCACATCCCTTCCCCTCCCAAGACACAGGGTCAGCATTGCTGACACCCGGGGGGTCCTGCAAAGTGACGTCAGAAGCCACACAACAGCACAGTTAGAATAGCCCATGTCAGCACCCGGCTTACTGCAGCAGGCCACTGTGAGGGGTCCCAGCTGGGTGCTGTTGTGTGGAATCTGACATCACTCTGCAGGACTCTTCCCCGGGTGCGATGCTGACCCTTATTCCCGGAAGGGGAAGGGATGCGGCGGGCGACATTGCTCTGGGTGTCTGGTGGCTATGAATGAAGTAATGCCACCCGCCCATCCCGGGACTCAGGGTTGGCATCACTGACGGGGGGGGGGGGGGGGGAGAGAGTCCTGCAGAGTGATGTCAGATGCCACACAAGAGCGCTGTAGTGCTGCAGGGCTGGGTGCTGATGCCGGCCCTGCCCATGTAATTCCGCACTGAGCCCCCACAACCCCTGGTAATTTACAGAAGGCCCAGGGGACCCCCCACTATGGAGCATGGTGGGGATGCAGAGTACTAAACCCTGATTGGCTGGTACACGCTAGCAAGCCAATCAGGGTTTAGTGCTCTGCTGCTATTAAGAAGGAGCGCCGGATGCAGGCTGGGTATGGTGACGTAAAGATCGGAAGTAAAGAGAGTCCAGGACGTCGCAGAAAACAAGATGGTCGGCGGCTGGATGATCACGTGACCGGACGGGAGATCTCCTTGGGGGGCCAATACAAGACAGGTAAGTATATTAGGAAAGGGTAAACCTTGCTTAACCCTTTCCATTGCTAATTTAATTATTTTCCCCGAAATACCCCTATAAGCACATTAAACATACTGAGTGCTTGGGCATCAAGTTGGCAAATTATGTGTAAGCGGGGGACACAGGGCCGTATTTACCACTAGGCACCCGTGGTCCGGTGCCTGGGGCAGCAGCAGGGTGCTTTTATTTTTTTTAGTCTTTCACATCCCTTTCAGACTTGCCAGTAAATCTGGGTTCTTTTCGAACGGGGGGTGGGGGTTATGGTGGTATTGGTCAGGTCTGGTATACTGGAGTCATCCAGTTACAGTAGCTGAAGCTATTACCTACCAATCCTTTGGTGAGAATTCCTTCTGACAATATGCAGACTGCTCTGATCATTGATTACCAGGATTATTAGCAATATGCCTATAGACGATACGCCCAAGAAAATTATGATGCTAATTGGTGAGTGAAGATGGGGCGTCTTCAGGTTTAGTGCCTAGGGCAGCAGCAGCTGGTAATACGGCCCTGGGGGGACATGATCAATTTGCATATAGAAATGACCTAGAACAATCTTATGCTTATACAAAATTTTAGAACAAAATCAAATTAACTTTTGGACTAAGTTCTTGAACTAAACTTACCCATAGCCCTCTACCCATCATATATATTCTTCTCCACACCCCACCCCCGATTGTAGAACTTGATGGAGGTGTCTTGTTCAGATTTATTTACTATGTTATTACATGATTTTCAGAACACGGGGATAAAACATCATATATTATCTTTGTAATGTCTAGAAATGTAAGGTCCTGTGTGAGCTAATAGAATTCATATACTACATCAAACAATCTCATAACACATACAGATATATAGAAAATCCATTGTTGAAATGAACGTCATCTTTATTAATGGATATTCTTAATACAAATATACAAACAATGCATATTTAATCAAACAATCTCTTTCAATAAATCATTCACTATATAGGATTCCCTCCACCTTATTAGCAGTGTGTTATGACATTTATATAAGATCGCAACTGGTGAATGTCCTGTTTATCCTCAGGGCCAGCTGTATAAATATACACTATCAGATGGTAAAAAAAATATCTTACAGTATAAAGAGCACATATTAATGTCTAAATACCACATGTCAGCAACTCATATAACTGTAATAGATGAGCCAAAAACCTGTTAACAAGGAGATGTCTCATGTGCCTCAATGCAATGACATCCTTCTTCAATCAAATGGCATCCATTTATTGGTGCTAAAGCCACACCTATACAGTAAAAAAAAGGTGCTATTTAAATGTTATGCCAATCATTACTAATGCTGTCCTGGACTGTATTTTTGTTCTTATTTTATCTTTTTCTTTCAGTATTATATATATTTCTTAACTTTTACGAGATGGCCATGTAGGCCGCTGACTGCTATGATTTGCCTTTTATTGTGCTTTAAATAAAATTCATCTGTTTATACACAATGGGGGAGATTTATCAAACATGGTGTAAAGTGAAACTGGCTCAGTTGCCCCCGGCAACCAATCAGATTCCACCTTTCATTTTCCGAAGAGTCTGTGAGGAATGAAAGATGGAATCTGATTGGTTGCTAGGGGCAACTAAGCCAGTTTCACATTACACCATGTTTAAAAAATCTCCAATATATTTAATTTACTGTTTAGACATCTCTCTGTCTCTCTCTCTGTCTCTTTCTCTCTCTCTTTACAGATATCAGCACAGTATTGTCTCAATAGCCAATCCGACCAGAGAAAAGAACAATAGACCAAGTAACAATCAAACTGAGCACCGACAGGTCTATACTAAAATAAAACGTAACTTTTACTAGATATATTAAAATAGATCAAAACAAAAACCCTTAGTGTACCAACACACCTCCACCATCTAAAATCAGGCTTATGAACCCAAACAATATTTCATGCCAGAATACACACCACTCTATAGTCTCAGTCAAGTGTGCAGTGTGTATCGTTTCATCGAGCAGGTAAGCGATACCAACAATGTCCTTGGGAGCACCTGACCCTATAGGTCCCTATTGGGTGCACCACAACTACCCCTGCTCGCTCAGGGACTGTCGGAGTTATCGCCCTAGAAAGGGCGGCCCCTGCCCCGTACTAGTCTATACCAATATCCCTATAAAACCCCTACCTACACTCCCGACACCGTGTTTCATTCCGATAATCATCAGGGGAGGATCACAAAAAGTCAGGGTAAGAAAGTTACACAATACCACTAACACATACGATACAGCGGCGGTATTGTCACAGAGGCGTCCTGAGAGTGCTCAGGGACGCTAACTCACGTGGACCTCAGGTCGTCCATTACATGTGGGCTTGAGCGTATGGCTTCTGGCCTCCAGTAGTCATGATGGAGATTTAAACAGCCGCCGTCACTCGCGCCTATACGTGGCTCCTCCTCATTTCCGCCCTGTGGAACGCAACATGCGTTCCACTGATTATATTTCCGGGAGAGCATCAGATAGATAGATAGATAGATAGCACAGAAAAAAGCCGCACATCCAATGATAATGCAGTGGGTGCTTGCAGAGAAAGTCCCTTGGCCGGGGATCCCAAATACAGTCCGCAAAAATCCGCAGCACTCCAACATGTGGCAAAAAAGGTTTATTCCATCAATCACAGGTACAAAAAATAGCTATGTTTCAACTCTCTCTCGGAGTCTTAAGAAACCTCTGACTCCTCATCTGAGATCACATATGTCTCCAGGGCTTATGGAGACATGCTGAGGTCAATAAGGCAGGTGAGAAAACCAGTAAGACTCCAATTATTTCTTTTGGTGCCTTATTAAGACTTTATACAGATAGGAAGTTGTATACAGCAATAGGCTATGTTCACATAAAATCTTTTTTTTTTTTTGACAGCCGTCATTTTGGCCCCAAAACATGCCTGTTTGATACAAGTGATGGTCATCATTTGCCTAACACATCCAAAAAACTGCTGCAAAACGGCCAAAAAAAGACATTGTGTGAACATATGGTTATTCTATGGGGGGGGGGGGGGGGGAGACAAGACAGCACATCCATACACTTATAAAAACACAAACATTTTCTGTGTTTTTGTGTGTTTGCATTTCAGCCATAGCATCGTGCTCCTGCATAGTGTAAATGGTGTTCCAGGAGAGCTGACCAAATTTGTCTTTTTTTTTTTTTTTTCCTGTGATCCATAAACTTATCACTGACCATCTGCTTCTCAGCACTATATACTACTACCATCAGGAATTAGTTACAATTTAATAATAAGTCATAAGCCCACAAACGGCTTCAAGGTTCCTGATTCCTATGGATCTCTGACTTAAAAATGGCGCAGCTCCACATGACGACCACCACTGCAACAACAGCGCCACAGGAGGCAGGGGCCCAGTTGTACAGCAGCCCCAATGTTGCCAGTCATAGCCACCCTGGGCTATAGGCCATAGCACCTACAGACACAGTGTAACCACAGCAATGGCCGCCGCATGGAACCACAACACACAAAGAAAAGCAGATGGAAAAAAGGCACACCTGTGCTATTAGCCCTAAGACTGAGGGAAGCCAGGCTCTGACCTTTTATACAGTTACTAATTAAAGCCACTTGGGTGGGGTAGGAGTGCTGAACCAAGACAAAAAAGATTGGACAGAATATACAAAGTAATTCTATGGGGGGAAAAAAAGACAAGGCAGCACATCCATAAACATGACTGACCATCTGCTTCTCAGCACTATATACTACTATATATAATAAGTTACAAATTGATCAAAATGCAGAAGGCCACACACACCGTGTCAAGGTTCCAGATTTTTGTGGGTACCTAACTTGCTCTGTGTGGTGTGGTTCCACTGGTGGTCATTGCTGTGGTGGCAGGGTGTCGGTGGGTGGTGTGGCCCAGATGGACTATGTGCAGCAGCATTGGGGCTTCTGGGCGACTGGGTCGCTCCCTCCTCTGGCGCTGTTGTTGCAGTTGTGGTCGCCACATGGGGCTGTGGCATTTTTAGTTAGGGACCCACATATATCAGGAACCTTGACGTGGTGTGTGGGCTTATGGACTTTGATCAAAAGTAATAAACTCCTGATGTTAGTAGTGTATAGCGCTGAGTAATCATTGATAAGTATATGTCTGTTTTTTCTCCAGAGAATTAGTTAATATGGTAATGTTTACGAGCACAAAGAATGGTTCAATCATTTTCTATTAACATATAATCAACATTATTTTCTGTATATAATTCTGTATAGAACTTTAGTAGGTTATTTGTATTACTGCACAGTTGCTGCCCATAGAAAATATAAGCTGACTTTAAAATGTTTGTGCATATATATTATTCTTGCATTTAAACAAAAAAATTGTTGTCTTGGCAGAACTCTGAGATTCATACCCAGATTAATCCAAGCCAATTAACATTTCAGCTGGAAGTCCTTTGTCAGGATTAGTTCCATATGGGTCTACTTCAGGATGGTGGATTCCAGTTCATTGCTTGCTGTCAGGAAGTTGTCAGGCCAATAGGGATCAGTGCTGGGGTTTTCCATAACACTCTATCCCATAAACACAGAAGCACTGTGTGTACCAATATGATCAGACAGGCCAAGAAGCTATGAAGCTGGAAGGTCAGACAGAAACATAATCTTAGTACTAGTACTTATATAGGCAAGTTCAATTGCATTTAAACAGGGGGGAAATGCAATTTTTAAAAGGTACTTCAATGAATTGATATTTAATGTGGATATATTTCTCAAGGCTGTTTATATAAACAGCATGAGCCTGCAATGGTTTATTAGTAAGCAACATTAGGTTTATATTACATAGTTTACCAAAGGTTATTTGTTACAGCTCATTTTAAACTTGGGCTGTCATTTTGTATTATTGTCTATATAGATCAGGAAACTATTCATGTAGAACTGGAACCCTGAATTTACATATACATGTATCAAAAGAAAATGCAGAAATCAAAGCCATTTCCTCAATTATAAGACAGAGGCTAAACAAAGTGCTCAGATGCTATAAAGGTGCTTTTACTTGGCCTCAGGTAGCACTTATTGCTGAGCTGCACATAGACTTGTCATTGCTTTGCTTTGTTAATTACCATTATCGACCCAACTGCACATTTGAGCCCTGTAAAGGCTCTGCAAGCGCCAATGTGCGGGATTGGTGCTTATTGTCTGCCTCTTGTCAGCCCCTGTAAAAGGACCCTTAAGGCCCTATTACACAAGCCGATCATTGGGAGCAAGCGAGCTCCAACCTGTCAGGTCAAGGGTCGCTTGCTCCTCGTTCCCCGCTCGCTGAAGGCGCTATATTACATGCTGACAACAAGCAGGTAAGTCGGGGGGGGGGGGCCCGGGGGAGCTACGGGAGGAGGAGAACCCATAGAAGATAGCAGCGGTCTGCTGCAGCTCCTATAACTCAGTGCATCAGCAGCAGATCATTGCTATCCTTGTTGTTTGTCTTTTAACATGTTGAAAGACATTGAAAGACAACAATCAGCCTTTTATTACACTAAGCAATTATTGGCCGTAATGTCCGATAATCGGCCAAAAACATCCAATAATCGCTTTGTGTAATAGAACCTTTAGTTTATGTGACTAGGATAATGTGTGACTTGCCCCAAGAAGACCAACTTAGTACTCAAAGAGGTAAAGTAGACAGGTTCATTTTAAAGTATTTGTTAGTTTGGGATTTTTTTTCC
Source organism: Dendropsophus ebraccatus (assembly GCF_027789765.1). Taxonomy (NCBI): domain Eukaryota; kingdom Metazoa; phylum Chordata; class Amphibia; order Anura; family Hylidae; genus Dendropsophus; species Dendropsophus ebraccatus. The sequence continues at coordinate 85,336,453 of NC_091461.1, read as the reverse complement.
TTTGCAGGGGGGGGGAGGTTGTGTCTGAAAAAGGAAAAAGGTGATAGCATCAGGATGTGCCCAAAGCCTGGTAGTGGTAAAGGGACAAGCTCACAAAGGGCCCCAATCAGCCCTGAGGATGTATTCATATGGCAAGTAACAGCAAGTAATGACCTATAGGGGAGCTTCACAGACTGCCAGTGATGGATACTAAGGATCGGGGCACCTGAGGGCAGGCGTGGTTTTGGTGTTCAATAGCCTTATCAAAAGTTCAGTATGCCTGGAATCTATGGCTCTCTACTAGGGTGGTAAATTCAATACAAATAAATACATTACTCATATATAACACATAAAAAATTACTGAAACAGGATTAAAATACCATTAGAATGCTGAGTATAATGTATAAATGTATAATTATGTGCGCCAAAAACATCTGTTTGTTTTTGTAATTTTCTGATCTACACCTTACCCTATAAAAAGGCAGCTTTACAACTGAAGTTTTTACACAGAAAAAGGGGTTTCTCCAGAATTTTTTTTTTTTGTTAATACCGTTCTTTAATAAAGTTATATTATTTTGTAATATGTTATTGAAAAAAAATCTCTGAAGTAACCTGTTACTTAATATTATCATGGGAAGCAAGCTTTTGGAGCTCGGTGAAGAAGGAAAGTGAAGCTCTGTTCGTAAAGTTAAATAATACAACAGGGCGGTTGTATTCTAGGTCATTGGAGTTTAGTTTTGCTGTTATGGTTGCCAAGCTCCATAACAGCTACCATGTCTGTGTACCTGTAGTTAAGATCATGCTTTTAGATTAAGGTTTAAAACTGCGGTAGAGAAGTGTGCAAAAATTATAGTAAAAGGAGAATTGTTAATATCGCATATAGCCAGCTAGAAATCAGGCCAAGCCAAAAAAAAAAAAAGTTTTATAACATTGTAATAAATTCATAAGCAAAAGATTTTTCTTAGTAAGTGATTTGTGCACCTTTATTCAAAGCTCCACAGCCCTGAGCAAATCTTCTGGAGGTCTAGATGGAAACTCTATCCAAGAACTGTCAAGAGCAATGAAACCGTTTTCATTTCCAAACAATAGTATATGCCAGGAGTAAAAGAAGGCTTGGCCGGCCTACATAAGATGTGTGACATGAATTATTTTCCATTGCATTTCTTGGTATTTTCACAACAAAAGAATAGCTTAATATGCTTCATATAAAAGTGCAGGCATTGAGTCATCTGTTTAATAAGTGTTTAGTATGAAGAAAACTTTTTAAATAAAGGGATCAAAGCATCAGTCTTTACCGGCTAGTGCTGGCAAAGCCAGTAGTGCCGGCTCTTATGGTAGCAAATTGTCCAGACTGTATTTTTAATCCACATTTTAGGCAAAGCTGGACAAAAATTATGTGTTTCTAAGGGTCCTATTACAATGACCAGCAGACAGGGACGCTCACTGATTTTGTGTGGACATTAAAATCATTGATAATTTCCCGCACATCTTCCCGTATAAATGGGAATGTAGAGGCAATTATCATGAAGTTGACACAGCAATCTTTTGTGTGGCTGGGCCACACAATTGATTGGCCCTTGTAGGAGCTTTGCAAAGAGACGCCTTTCTCAGTGATTGGAGCTTCATCAGGGCAAGTAAAAGAGTCCTACAAATGACCTTTTCAGATTTTGCAAAGCCTTAAGTAACTATTACACCAAACAATTATTGGACGTACTTGGCCAATACCGGCTGTTATGGCCGATAATCGTTTAGTGTAATAGGTCATGCTAAAAGGTAGGGATGGTCCGAACCCTCCGAGGTTCGGGTTCGTATGAACCGAACGCTCGGCATCAGATTCCCGCTGTCTGCCTGCTCCGTGGAGCGGGTGGATACAGCGGGAGGAACGCCTGGAAAACTGGGATACAGCCTATGGCTATGGCTGTATCCCAGTTTTCCAGGCGGTCCTCCCGCTGGATCCGCCCGCTGCACGGAGCGGGCAGACAGCGGGAATCATTCCCGAGAGTTCGGGTTCGTACGAACCCGAACCAAACTCGGTTCGGACCATCCCTACTAAAAGGCAATGATCAGCCGAAATGTGCAATGACAGCTGATTGTCATCTTAACGCATGTTTTAAAAAACAATCATGATAGTGTCTTCTGGCTGTCACCCCATCTGATAGGAGTGGCCGCAGCAGGCCACCGCTCACTTCTACGGACCACCACCTTAAGGGGCCTATTCCACAGGAGCGATAATTGGCCCGAATCGGCCCGATTCAGACGATTTTCACTCCGTGGAATAAAGAGAACGATCAGACGATGATCGTGTCATCAGCTGATCGTTCATTTAGGTTCACACCTAAAATTGTCGTTCGCCACCAGCTACGGTTGAATAGCGGTGCACGGCGACAACCGACGATTTCAGCAGAACCATACATTACTTGTCCGTGTCCGGGCTGCTGGTCTTCTCCTTTTCCCGTTCCCGCACCGCAGCAGCTTCGGAGCGGGGCTGTCTGAACTGACAGACCGCTAAGCCAATTACTGGCTGGAACTGCCGCGGCCAGTGATTGGCTGAGCGGTCTGTCAGTTCAGACAGCCCTGCTCCGAAGGCGATGCTGCCGCGCAGGATCGGGAGAAGAAGACCTGCAGCCTTGAAAGCTAATGTATAAAATAAGGGCTACAAGGGCTGCAAGGACATCCCCCCCTCCTCCGCTCCCTCCTAAATATTGGGCCATGTAATAAGGCCCTAAGGGCTCTATTACACCAACAGAATGTTTGTCTGATTTTTTTGGCTATTAAACGCATATAAATGTAAGGGTATGTATTCATATACTGTATGTTTTTAAGTAAATGAGCAGGCCATGTTAAAGGGCTCTATAAATCACTTTTTCAGATTTTGCATAGCCTTCGGCTACTGAAATACCACGCCTCTTTGTAACGGGCAGTGAGTGGATGAGGTTAGGTGTGGTTGTATAAAACAAATAAAATTCCTTTTTCTCTATGATATGATATATATGAGTGTGTAAGTATATACATAAAATAACAGTTAATATGTAGTTATCAGTTAAATAGATATAGATGTTAGCGTTTTTCATATACTGAGGAATAATAAATGGGGGCAGGAAGAGGTGGGTTGCTAATAGTTTTCTTTGTATGTGAATAAAACAATGAAGAATACATTCATAAGAAAAACTGTAACATTAGGTCAATAGTTGAAGACATTTATTTGCATTGGTAATACAGTATGTTGCTGTTAAAACCTAATATGCGATCCAAAGAGCTGTCCTTATAAAGTCATCATTAAGTCTAAAAAAAACAACCTATCATAGCGATAGCAAATGGGTGTGACCAAGAGAACTGTTTAGTACATTCTTAAAAAGAACAAACTAAATGATCAACCTCAACAAAAGGCTTTGAAGACCACACAAAATAACTGTGGTGGGTGAAAGGACAATTCCTATTTCATATTAGATAAAACCATTCCAGATCCTAAATACCCTACCGGATGTGGGCGTATCAGAGTCCACAATAATGAGAATTAACCAAAGTAAATGCAGAGGTTTTACCACAAGATATAACCCATTCATATGCCTCATAAACAGGAAGAATAATGTTTGCCAAATAACATTTAAACAGACATAAGACAAAAGGTCAACTTTTAGTAGGATTGATTCTCACACATATAAGGCACATATCAAACCTCAAAAATCCAAGTCTAATGTCTGAGAACCCAAGTCTAATGGGTTATAGGCTGCAGTTAGAATTCATAACTATGTAGTACAAAGTGGACTTGAAAGTAAAGTTAACTTGGAAAGGTGAGAGAGTTAAGGCCCTATTACATGGGCGGATCAGGAGGAGCAAGCGAGCACCGACCAGTCAGATTAGCACTTGCTTGCTCCAGTCAAAAGGATGATCCTTTATAGCCCTTCAGATTCAGTCGGCACTGTGGCAGCCGAAACAATTAAGTCCCGCTCTGCTACGATATTCAATGATAATTGAAATCCAACTTCTTACAATCATGAGAAATGATTGCATTTCTTTGCATTTATTTGCTCGGCTTTATTCACTTTTAGTATAATGCAACAAGCAGGACTGAAGGAAGAAAAGTAGAAAAGCCGGGAAACGACCACTTCATGTTGCAAACACTTCATCTTGGCCTTAGGTACATGATGATGTAGGTACAAGTTAACACCCTTAGTTTTCTACCATCCACGTATTACACATATGCTAGTCTTACCTCATACAACAAAGCAAGGCAATACAATAAAAAGCTGATTTTTTTTTTTTCATATAAACTTTGGCTGGTAAGTACCATTTCCATACTGCAACTTAAAAAAAAAAAAAAGATCATAAATGTTTGCATGTTGGGACTTTAATTCGGAGCACTTTTACTGGCAAGAAGGATACTTATGTTGCAATGATCAGATGCCTAGTAAAGTATTTACTTGTATTCAACCAATTCACTAAACATATTGTGACTGATAAATTGGTTGCACACATTACATTACAAGCATAGGGTGGGTTCACATTGAGGAATCCGCACAGAGAAGTTCCGGCAGATTCCGCCGCTCGACCCCGCTCAAAGCGGTACACATCTCCACCCGTGCCATAGACACTATTCTATGGCCGGGCCGATTCTACCGTCCGCTGAAAGAACTGACATGTCTATGTGACAGGCGGAGATACATGCGGCCATGAGCGGGACAAATTATGGAATCCGACGGAACTTTGTATGGGATCTTTAGTCTGAACCCACCCTCAGGAACTGTTTAGGCAAATTAACCCCCCACACACACACACACACACACACATACACACAACTAATTCTGAGTAGTAATAATGGCGTGTAGAATGGGTAGTGTCATCAAATGCTTTCTTTAGAAACTAAAGCATTAAGGTTTCACCTGGAATCTCTTATTTCTTTGCATTTCCACTTTTATGGCCTCATTTTACGGAAACTACTGATTCTTTTCTGGTTGAGTTTCCTTATATTGTCCCTTCCTCCGCCAGTATAATCTAATTATGATGAAGTACGGTGAATAGAGCAATTAGTAGTTTCTTGTCAAGATAATTTAACTACATATTGAAAATATGTAATGGGGCAGAATGTTTAAAACATGGTTCAATAGGCCAATAGTTGTCAGAAAAGTCAAGCATAGAAGGGATTTCAGTTCTATTTTCCAGGCTTTACATACCTCAACATTTTGTAATAAACATTATCCAACAATAGCTCCCAGGACTCATCTGCATCCAAGAGGAACAGCCTCGGGATACCAGCCAAACCTCAAGGAATTTGGTGGGATGATAAGTATCTCTAAAGTGATAGAGTTTAACCCTGTCTAGTTCACAGGGGGCAAGAAAACACAAACAAAAATGTGTTCAAAACATGCCTGACTTATAGGAGCTTCCATAGTGACCTGCCCGAGCACTCATCAAAGAGGTATGTCCTGTGGGTCATACACTGATGTAATTGCAGCAATGAAAAATAAAGCACAGATGTTAAGTTACTGAATGGGTCTCCAACAAACGTATTGCATGCAATTTAATTATATTAGTATGTAGTATGTAGTTGTTACTTCAGCAGGCTAAACTATAACCAGGCTTGTAACATTAAATCAATTATTGGAAAGACTGTGTTCGCACATTGTGGTTTTGCTGCAGATCAGTACCATTGCGGTTTAACCATGACTGCAAAAAAACGCAACAAACCCTTCAAGGGTGGATTCACATGTACGGTATCGCAGCAGGTTTCACACTTGATCCTTTTATGGCCTATGGCTCTGCATTCTCTCAGCAGATTTATATTCCGAGAATGTAGACACTACCTACTTACCTAATTGTACGCACGTTGTTATGTTCACCCACCTCCTCCCCAGCTATTTTGAAAAAAATATCCGAGCCTGGACGTGTCAGAGGAAGTAACCTTTCCTGGGTCAGCTGACTTCCTGTGAACTACAACATGACATAATCTCCTTTTAGATCCATTGTGGATGCTCACAGAACCCTCCCCTCCTCACCCAGCTCTATATGTAGGGTCAGGCGATACTGTAGTTTTATACCTCCCATAGGGGAGTATTTGTGAACACTGCCTGAAGAGTTCCCATTTTTGTAAAACACCTGATGTAGTGATAATACGTGAAATCTTTTTTCCTCATAGCGATAGTTCTGTAAAAAAAAAAAAAAACAACTCTTTAAATAAAAAAAAGAATGCATCAAAACTAAATATTTCAACTGACACCAACCCACTTTTGAGTCTCAACTGCCCATTCTAGAATCCACTAGTCATCCTTATTGTTAGATAGATCGCAATAGAGACTCCTTCTCCCCTCTCTATACAAATTCAAAGTCTTCATGGGAGATAAGGACAACATTAGACAATAATTTCAGCGGGCAAATCAATCAAAAAAAGATCCATCACATTAGCTCAAACAAGTAAGTACAACACACATGTAAGAAACAATATTCTATGGTACTATAATATACTATAAAATGCTTTTTATTTTCGTTATTTTTTTTCGTTCTTGGTTATATACATTCAAAAAAATTTGGGGGTGAAACATGAAGTTCTTAAAGCACACATATTTGACTTGACCATAGACCACATCATTAGCCAGGAATATTCCAAATGATTGCCCAGTTTGTACACAGGAATTCATTTGCCTGGCGGACCTTTATGTATCTTTGCCTCAAATTTCATTGAAATGTCCAGCTGATTATGCTTTACAGCATAATGGAATAAGAAAAAATATATGGCACAGTATAATTTATTAATATAATGATAGTCAACGGCAACAGTATACACATACAGTACATTCAGTGCAACACTGTTAATGATCAACCTTCAGCATAACGTCTGAATGTGGTGCCTCATTCTACTTGATTCTGCATCTCATAGCTGATAAAACACCATGGTATATGTAAAACAATGCTGCTATTATTATTATTATTATTATTATTATTATTACTACCAATATTGCTAATTAAGTATTTCTAAAGTTACCAAGCTTTCTGTAGAATACAGTTATATGTAGTGTTCCATACAATCAATGTCTTTATAGTAAATAATCATTCCTTCCAGATTTCATCTTAAATAGATTAAGGTCTGCATTTTTCTTAAGTGTTATTCCTCGCTTATTAAAGAATCTCTGCCAAATGTTTGGTGTTTTAAGTGTAAGCCAATGATTATTGCTGACAGATCCAAGGACAAAAAGATTAATGTGGTTCATCTTAAAGCAATCATAGTTTATTATTAGTGATGAGCGAGTACTAAAATGCTCGGGTACTCGTTACTCGAGACGAGTATTTCCTGATACTCAAGTGCTCGTTTCGAGTAACGAACCCCATTGAAGTCAATGGGAGACTCAATGGGAGTATTTTTGCAGCAGACTCAAGTTCGGTAGAGGGAAGGTCGTGTAAAAACCTGTCAACCTCAGAAATTGATGGAAACACAACGGAAATGGACAGGAAACAGCAGGGGCAGCATGTATGCATGCCTCTGAGGCTGCCTAATGGCACCATTATGCCTTATTCTGTGCAACAGCCTGGTTAAAACAGAGGTAGGCATATGTACCAACCTAAAACTCAGCCTGACACAGCATAGCAGTGAGAACACAGGGAACCATTAAAACAGAGGTAGCATATGATGAAACACCCCAAAATTTTGCCTGACACAGCATGGCGGTAAGGACAGAGTGAACAAGGTAGAAGCGGGAGCCAGTGAGCCTTCCAAAAATTATACCAGACACAGCATGGCATTGAGCCCACAGAGAACCATTAAAAGTGAGTGAGGAAGCAAGTGAGCCTCCCAAAAATTAGGGCAGACACAGCATGGCATTGAGCACACAGAGAACTCCCTGGAGCAGCAGTAGTCAACATGGATGCCAGTTAAGGCCCAGCAGTATGGATGCCAGTAAAGGCCCAGCAGTAGTCAACATGGATGCTAGTTAAGGCCCAGCAGTAGTCAACATGGATGCCAGTTAAGGCCCAGCAGTAGCCATCAAGGAGGCAAGGGCAGGCACAGCAGTAGTCAACATGTGGATGCCAGTTAAGGCCCAGCAGTAGCCAACATGGAGGCAAGGGCAGACACAGCAGTAGTCAACATGGATGCCAGTTAAGGCCCAGCAGTAGCCAACATGGAGGCAAGGGCAGGCACAGCAGTAGTCAACATGGATGTCCATTACTGCTCTGGTCAATCCTGCCTTAAAAACAGCTACAACATTGAAAAAAGGTAGACGGTACTGGTAAAAAAATGGCATAGGACACCCGTAAGATAAGATGATATCCACAGATAATATGGTTTGAAATGGACAAGACAAGGAAGGTAAGGGCAGGCATCATGGGTGCCAGTGAAGGCCCAGCAGTAGCCAACATGGAGGCAAGGGCAGGCACACCAATAGTCAACATGGATGCCACTTAAGGCCCAGCAGTAGCCAACAAGTAGCCTTCTACCCCCAGCACCCTTTCGATTTTCAATTTGACTGCAGCAGCTGGGGTAACATTCCCTGCATAATGTGACTCACCACCTCTCCCCCCACCGCTGTTTTGATTTTGAATTTGACTTTGATCCTTGAGGATCTGGCAATTGTCTCATGCAAAGGGATCATTACTTGAGGGGTAGTGTACTACAAATCCCAGCAATACAGTGCAGTACCCACTAGTTTAGGGGGGCTGTATGGTACAATCTGGTAGTGGCTGGACCTAGACACACGCTGGGATACCCCCTTATAATGAGCAGTGAAGTTTTATGCAGGTGTACTACAAATCCCAGCAATACAGTGTAGTACCCACTAGTTATGGGGGGCTGTACGGTACAATCTGGTAGTGGCTGGAACTATACACACACGCTGTGACACCCCCTTACAATGAGCAGTGAAGTTCTATGCAGGATATACTACAAATCCCAGCAATACAGTGTAGTACCCACTAGTTTAGGGGGGGCTGTACAGTACAATCTGGTAGTGGCTGGACCTAGACACACGCTGGGATACCCCCATCCAATGAGCAGTGAAGTTTTATGCAGGTGTACTACAAATCCCAGCAATACAGTGTTTACCCACTAGTTTAGGGGGGGCTGTACGGTACAATCTGTTATTGGCCGGAACTATACACACACGCTGTGACACCCCTTTACAATGAGCAGTGAAGTTCTATGTTGGATGTACTACAAATCCCAGCAATACAGTGTAGTACCCACTAGTTTAGGGGGGGGGCTGTACGGTACAATCTGGTAGTGGCTGGACCTAGACACATGCTGTGATACCCCCTTACAATGAGCAGTGAAGTTCTATGCATGATGTACTACAAGTCCCAGCAATACAGTGTAGTACCCACTAGTTTAGGGGGGCTGTACGGTACAATCTGGTATTGGCCGGAACTATACAAACTCTCTGTCACCCCTTTACAATGAGCAGTGAAGTTCTATGCAGGATGTACTACAAATCCCAGCAATGCAATGTAGTACAGCAGAACCACCAGCCCCAAAATCAAAAAGAGTACACTGAGCACTTCTTAGGGGTGTGTATGCAACAACTAATGCCCCCTTTCTGCCATCAGCCGATCACCACAGTGTGCTGCTGAAATTGTGGTAGCAGCACTGCAAGTCCCAGCCAGCAGTCTGTAGTAATAGTATTAAAAACGCTTTTAAGCCCCGAAAAGGGCTGTTTGTTTATATTGCTAGTATATCCCTGCCTACTGGAACGCTAAATCCTACACTGACACTCTCCCTGACCAGCAGCAGCTCTTTCCCTGATCTCTTCCAACACACGTCTGAAGCTAGCACTGCTTATCTGCTTATCAGGCTGCGGGACTTAGAAGTCTGTTCGGCTCAGTGCTGCTCCTCCCTGGGGGCTGGGCTCCAGATCTAGGAAAGTTTGCTTCTTTCCTACTGTAGATTCGCTCATCTCAAGTCACTGTATAATTGCAGAAATTTTCTACACATCAAAAACACTAGATAAGGTCACAGTGAGCTCTAAATACCAATAGGTTTGCCTCCCTGCTCCTGTATGTACTGAGCTTTGAGGCATACATATACGTTGCCACTTATTCACATTTGGGAAGAGAGCACAGCCTACCAAATGCTCACTGAGCGCAGTATGCCTTGCTGCTCAATCAGTACACAATGCCCTCTATTGACAATGCCCTCTATTGACAATTTCTGAAAGAAATGAAGTACCTATTAAAGGGGTATTCCAAAAAACTAACTTGTCCCCTATCAACAAGTATAGGAAACAAGTACAACCTCTGTATGCCCCAGTGATCTCCATATCGGCCCGCAGCTCCTTTGTCTTGAATAAAGCCACGGGTACGGCACATGACCCGCTGCTTTATTCATTCCAATGGAGTAATTAGAAAGACACGTCAGTTGTTTGCGGCGCCGCGAGGGGTCTTGGCCGGAGCGTATTACTATGTGCATACGCTCCGGCCAGGATCCCACAGGCAAATAGACAACGTATTTTTTCGTATTAACGGAAAAATACGAAAATACGAAAAAATACGAAAAAATATGTGCGTGAACAGTTTTAAAAGTGTTGAGTCTAACAATGTTGAGACTAACAATTCATTCCATACTATTCTATTCAGTTTCCTTCCTCCAGTTCTCAGCTGCTGCTTTCTGCTAAAGACAACACATTTTGATTAGAAGCCAGTAGTGATGAGCGAATACTCTTCGATTGAATAGATGTTCGATCAAATAGTAAGGCATTCAATCTATCGAATATTATCGAATAGTTCACCGAATATTCGATGAATATTCGATAAGTGTTCAAATGCCCCAGCTTCTGGTTTTTACCTCCAAGTGGTCCAATAGATGTTTTTCAATAATCGAATACATGTTCCATAGACTTTAATGGGATCGAATATTCGATCATTTGGGAGATATTCATACGAATATCGAATATTCGAATATTTCACTATTTGCTCATCACTAGAAGCCAGCATGGTGATCAACTAACATCTGCACGTTAAACTGGGATACCCTCTATGGCATCTATACGTTCTACAGATAGACAACCCTATTCACAAGTGTCTTTGCTTTTTAGAGTATGAAAAATGGCTGAAAATAATATAACATTCATGCTTCAGAGAACGGAGAACGTATAGAAAGTAAGCAATGTTCATTAATCATTAATCAGTGATATAGAAAGGCGAGGTTTACTACTTTTATACAAATAGCCTAAAGCGCAGACTATCGTATACACATCCAATGCACATATTACAATAAAGGCTGTCTACTGGAATGGGTTATTCAATCACTGTTCTGCAAGTTATAAACACAATCCATCATATACTTTTTATATGTATGAGCACTGCATTGAAAATGACAAATATGACCTCTGGATCTCACAAAGTGAAAACCAGTTTTCAGTTTTTTTTATTTCACCTATTTTGATAATGATCATAATAAGATGAAGAAATTAGCGAGCATACTTTATCAAATATAGTATTAGTTTGAATATCGGGCTACTCAAAAGTAGTCAATACTCAAGCGAGTACTGTATTTCTTTTATTAAAATTTTAAACATAACAATAAATAAATACAGAAATAACGCATCATATCTGACCAGAACAAAACAATAAATAGAAAAATGAAACCATAACATAAACCACCGGTCCATCCCCACACTCATTCCTCCACACAGACAACCCATATACACAATATATACACCCATATACAATATATACACCCATATACCTATATACAATATATACATAATATAAACTATTTAGCTAAACATATTAATAAACTATATACACTATTATATACAAACCTATATACTGTACTGTATGCTACTCGGGTGTTCGTTAAAAAAAGCTTCTTGCAAGTCTTTAACATGCATAATGCATTTCCACAGCCTTAATAAAGTATATCTGTCATGATTGGACCTTCCGGATCAGTAGCGAGATCCTTGGAGGTCGGAAGGTCGGATCTCCATGGATACGGAAACACAATCAGACAATAATGCCTTATGTTCTGTGTCCTCGTACCGATGGAGACGCAACCTTCCAGATTACCAAAGATGGTTAACTGCCAGGACCCGGCAGAAAACAAGTTGTCCTCTCACAACTAGGGCGCGGGTGATCAAGTGCTGGCAATCTTATAGCTAAACCACATCTGAATCTGAACAACATATAAATCGGCATATATTACATACCAAGTTTGAAACTTGGTATGTAATATATGCCGATTTATATGTTGATGTTTTATGGTTTATGTTGTATGAACTTGTCTAGAAAAGATATTCACTATTCTGATGTATGTGAAGCGGCCGATTGGGACCGGAAGCACAATTTTTTGTCAGATTTGGTGTTATATAAGGATCCATTTGTAACATGTTTTTTAGAGCTTGAGAAAGGCCCTCCTAGATTAGAGGGCAGAAACGCGTTGCCAAAATAAATTATTTCTGCACTTTACGACATTTTAAGGATGGCACTCATTTTTTAGCACAGCGTTCAGATTCAGATGCGGTTTAGCTATAAGATTGCCAGCATTTGATCACCCGCGCCCTTGTTTTCTGCCGGGTCCTGGCAGTTAACCATCTTTGGTTATTTCTACTCAACGGTCGTTGTGGTCCCTCCAGCGTGCTGCGGTGACTAACTTTATGCGATTACTAGCGTTGTGCCTAATTGCACAACCCTAGTAGGTGAGTGTTTAGTCTACACTCCTTGGGTATCTCTATTGCTCATTTGTTTTAAGTTTTAACTATATTGCACCAGGAAGCGTCCTTCTGTTTGTGTTTTGTTTTAAACCTTTCAGATTAGCAGAGGATCTCTATGCTGATCCCGAAGGTCCGATCATGACACATTAAACCACATGGGTGGAGGGAAGCAGGGAAAGTATACAGGACTTACCGCTTTGGTCTTTTATCTGTCTTCCCTATCGCAGCTCAGTCAATAAGCAGATGAGGCAGGACTGTAGCTTCTGATTGGCTGAGCAGGCTCCACTTAGCCAATCTGCAGCTGCAATAGTGTCCCGCCTCAGCTGCTGGTACACAGAGCAACAATAGTGAAAACAGGAGCAGAAAGTATACTTTCCACATTCCCCTCCCCACCAAGAGAGCAAAGTCTAGCGCCTAGAAGGTTAACTTAATCCCCTTTGGGCCAGATTGTCACTTTCAGATTAACCAGGTACCCTCCACTTTGCCTAGCAGGGGGCACGTGATCAAATGCTTGAGTCTCCCATAGTTTTCAATGGGGCTCATTATTCGTGTCAAGCACCCCAGTATTAAAAAATAATCGATCCGAATAACGAGCATTCGAGTATTTTAAAGGGGTTACAAAAACATGGCCACTTTCTTTCAGAGACAACACGACTCTTGTCTCCAGTTCAGGTGCAGTTTGCAATTAAGCTCCATTCACTTCAATGGAACTGAGCAGCAAAACCCCGCCCAAGCTGGAGACTGTGGGTCTGTCTCTGGAAGAAAGTGGCCATGTTTTTTGTAGGGATAACCCCTTTAAAGGCTCACTCATCTCTAATCACAATCATTAAATGTTTTTCTATGTTGATCTAAAGGATAACATGTTCCATGTTTCATTTTGTAGTATTTGGGCCCACTTATAAAGGAGCTAACTCTTCTCACTTGTGTGTTTTACTCCCCTACGATTAATCTAGAAGCTCATTTAGATATATTGCAGTTTACACTACCCCTTGGGGCTCTGTGATGGCTTTATCATCCTTGAGTCTATATGATTTGTGCAAAATGGTTTCATGATATTGATCAATGAGTAACTGAATGGGATTGTGTTACCATTGTTATCATTCTTGTATTCCATTTGAACTGAAATGCTGGGTGTTTTCAATTTCCTTCGTCTTCTTTTAACATGACATCTGGATTAGACCTTGCTCTTTCTTCTTCATGTTATCAGTTGCAGCAGTATGTCTGTACCAGTGGTATTACACTAGTTATTTATACATATATTATACTTGTATCGCCCCTGTCTCTAGAGAAAAGAATATAATTGTTTAAATAATTTGCCCTCAATATATGATTAACAAGTATGGGACATTACCAAAACCAAGAAAGGGCCGAGTTCTGTTGTATGCGAGTGAAGCAAGGTATGTGCATCATTCTCATGATTAGTGGGTATAAACATCTTATACTTACCTCTCTGTGCACTCCCCTGGTGTCCTGTTGTGGCATCTCTGGTGTCCCCCATTTGCTGCAGCCCTGTAGCGAAAATAGGGGGGGGGGGGGGCAAAGGGGGCGGCCGATTCTGGGCCCACCAAGGCTGGGGGCCCACTGCTGAGGTGGGTTGGTCCGGGTGGCAGGGTAATATTAGTGAGCTTTAGCTGTGCGTACGCCTTTAAGACGCACGCACAGCTAAAGGACGGCACGCTGGGACAGAGACCCATTCTTCCTGTGCAGGCAGCCTGTATGTCAGTCTGCCTGCACCGGAAGCTAGAAGAGGACGAGCTGAGGACTGGCCAGGAGAAGAGCTTCTGGGAGCGGAGGAGAGGTGAATAGAGGGCACTGCACAGAGGAGAGGGGGGAGCTTGCACAGCACAGAGGGGGCACATACTGGTCAGGGGGGGCCTACAGGGGCGGGTGGAGGGGGGAGATAGGCTGTGTGCATAGTTGCAAACATTTGTTTTTTCCAGATTCTCTGTTTTGAAGGGGCCGTATAATGTGCTGATAAGCCCCGCCCCGTTTTCACAAGCCCCACTCCCACTGCAGCCTGCTGGTGAGCTATTAACCCTGTTACTTCCAAATTGTACAGGGCAAGAGGAGAGAGGGGCTCTATAGCAAGTGGGATATTAAGAGGTCACCCTGCTTTCCAGTATCTTATAGTGTGGTCCTCCAGCATCCCAGTATCTTATAGTGTGGTCCTCCAGCGTCCCAGTATCTTATAGTGTGGTCCTCCAGCGTCCCAGTATCTTATAGTGTGGTCCTCCAGTGTCCCAGTATCTTATCGTGTGGTCCTCCAGTGTCCCAGTATCTTATTGTGTGGTCCTCCTGCGTCCCAGTATCTTATAGTGTGGTCCTCCAGTGTCCCAGTATCTTATAGTGTGGTCCTCCAGCGTCCCAGTATCTTATAGTGTGGTCCTTCAGCGTCCCAGTATCTTATAGTGTGGTCCTCCAGCGTCCCAGTATCTTATAGTGTGGTCCTCCAGCGTCCCAGTATCTTATACTCAGTATAGTGTGGTCCTCCAGCGTCCCAGTATCTTATACTCAGTATAGTATGGTCCTCCAGTATCTTATACTCAGTATAGTGTGGTCCTCCAGCTTTCCAGTATCTTATACTCAGTATAGTGTGGTCCTCCAGTATCTTATACTCAGTATAGTGTGGTCCTCCAGCTTTCCAGTATCTTATACTCAGTATAGTGTGGTCCTCCAGTGTTCCAGTATCTTATACTCAGTATAGTGTGGTCCTCCAGTATCTTATACTCTTATATATAAATATATGAAAGAAAAAAGCAATAAGCGCTGCATGTGCAGGAAAATTAACTCTGAGGGAGCCAAAAACACAAGTACACAGTATGCACGCTGACCTGGTGTGGTCGTAACTGAATTAGGCACGACACTATTCAGAGCTTGAAATTGCAGTGGGATTGCAGCCCGCCACCTTCCGGTAACTCAGCCAGGAGTTCCGTCAGCAGAATTAGCACAAAGAAAAAGGGATAAAAGCGGTGGCTTCCTTGGCGCAATCGATCTGGACCAGGAGTCTGATGTCTGGATCACTGGGTCTCCTCAATGTTACCAGACAAGGACTCCACGTTCTGGTGAAAGAAGTTCTTTATTTACATTCAGCTACGCGTTTCGAGGAGGCCACCCTCCTCTTCATCAGGCATGTGACATAAGGTGCTGGTGTGCATTTTATAATGAAGCTCATAAAGGGTGACCTGGAAGTGATCTCACTGGGTGCTTGAACCCGTGACATCATAGGTCAGCATGCAATTAAATTGAAACAACAATTTTAGTTCATACATATAAAAACTGAATTTGATTCAAATATAAACCTTTTATAGTATCTATAGCATTTTATCAGATATGTTTCTATTGCATTTTATTTATATTTGAATCAAATTCTGTTTTTATATGTATGAACTAAAATTGTTGTTTCAATTTAATTGCATGCTGACCTATGATGTCACGGGTTCAAGCACCCAGTGAGATCACTTCCAGGTCACCCTTTATGAGCTTCATTATAAAATGCACACCAGCACCTTATGTCACATGCCTGATGAAGAGGAGGGTGGCCTCCTCGAA